>NW_026995332.1:0-3985 GCF_028769735.1 Zonotrichia leucophrys gambelii
CGCAAACTAGATGGTGCGCATTGCAAACTGATAGAAAACAGTACCTTACCACACTCCTACCTTTTCCAAACACATGAACATTCGGTTGGAGGTGTTTGGACACTTTGTTTTTCTTCTTGCAAAACACTCTGCAAAACCCCTCTGAACATGTAAAAAAACGATGGGAGATGTTTCTGTGCAGGCACAATTTCTCCTTGCCAGACATAGTGGAATAGTTTTTTGCAATGATGTAGACCCCAAAAGTCCCGAAAGAAGAAGGTACGGATGTCCCCGGAGCTAAGCGCGGGCCCGGGCACTTTCGGCAGAAGCCGCCGCACGGAGTGCACTGTGACCGGGACAATCGCCTTTTGGGGAAGAAGCCGCTTCTTCGCCTCCGGCAGCTGGAGAGTGCGGCCGCTTCGGAAAGGTGAAGAATGAAGCTGCACAACACTAGGATTGTGGGCGCAGCTTGCAAACTGATAGAAAACAGTACCTTACCACACTCCTACCTTTTCCAAACACTGAAAAATTTTGGGGGGAAGGTGTTTCGGGCAATTTGTTTTTCTTCTTGCAAAACATCTCAAACCCCTCTGCAACTTTTAAAACACGATGGGAGATGTTTTCTGTGCAGGGACGTTCTCCTTGCCAGACATAGTGGAAAGTTTTTTGCAAGTTTTAGCCCCAAAAGTCCCAAAAAGAAGGTGGATGTCCCGGAGCTAACGCCCGGTCCCGGGCACATTTCGGCAGAAACCGCCCACTGGAGTGCACTGTGACCGGCCAACGCCTTTGCGCCCAAGAAGCCGCTTCTTCGCCTCCCGGGAGCTGGGATGCGGCGCTTCGGAAAGGTGAAGAATGAAGCTGACAACACTAGGATTGGTGCGCAGCTTGCAAATGATAGAAAACAGTACCTTACCACTCTCCTACCTTTTTCCAAAAACATGAACATTCGGTTTGGAAGTGTTTTTGGGAAAATTGTTTTTTTCTTGCAAAACATCTGCAAACCTCCGCAACTTTTAAAAAGATGGGGGATGTTTTGTGCAGGCACAGTTTTCCTTGGAGACTGTGGAAAAAATTTTTTTCAAGATGTAGACCACAAAAATCCCGAAAGAAGAAGGTACGGATGTCCCCGGGGGCAAGCGGCCGGGGAATTTCGGGAGAAGCCCCCGCACTGGATGCACTGTGACCCGGCACAATCCCCTTTGCGCGAAAAACCCCTTCTTGCCCCGGCGTGGGGGGAGTGCGGCTGCTCGGGGAGGTGAAGAATGAAGCTGCAAAATAGGATTGGTGCGCAGCTTGAAATGATAGAAAACAGTACCACCCCTCCCTACCTTTTCCCAAAAACATGAAAATTCGGGTTTGGAAGGGGTTTGGAAATTTTTTTTCTTCTTGCAAAACACTCTGCAAAACTTCTGCAAAATTTTAAAACCGATGGGAGAGTTTTTTGGAGGCACAGTTTCTCCTTTCCGACATAGTGGGGAAAAAAATTTTTTTAATGTTTTGACCCCAAAAATCCCGAAAAAAGAAGGTGGATGTCCCCGGAGCTAAGCGCCGGTTTCCCCCCCCCCCGGGGACATTTTGGCAGAAGCCCCGCACTGGAGGCACGTGACCGGGGCCAAACGCCTTTTCGCCAAGAAGCCGCTCTTCGCCCCCGGCAGCTGAGAGTGCGGTGCCGGAAGGGGAAGAATGAAGCTGCACAAACTAGGGTTGGGTGCGCAGCTTCAAACGATAGAAAACAGTTCCCTTTCCCCTCTCCACCTTTTTCCCAAAAAAATAACTTCGGTGGAAAATGTTTTTTGGACAACTTTGTTTTTCTTTTGCAAAACACTCTGCAAACCCTCTGCCGTGTACAACACAGGGGGATGTTTTTTGTGCGGCCCGTTTCTCCTTGGGGAGCATTGGGAAAAATTTTTTGCAATGATGTAGGGCCACAAAAGTCCCCAAGAAGAAGGACGATGTCCCCGGGCTAAGCGGGTCCCCGGGGTTTCGGCAGAAACCGCCGATGGAGGCACTGTGACCGGGCACAAACGCCTTTGCGCGAAAAGCCGTTCTTCGCCTCCGGGAGCTGGGATGCGGCGCTTCGGAAAGGTGAAGAATGAAGCGCGAACACAGGATTGTGTGCGCAGCTTGCAAACGAAGAAAAGTATTACCAAACCCCCTACCTTTTCCAAACCATGAAATTGGTTTTGGAAGGGGTTTGGGAAAATTTGTTTTTTTCTTGCAAAAACCCCTTTCAAACCTCTCTGCAACTGTACAACACGATGGGGAAAGTTTTTTGTGCAGGCACAGTTCTCCTTTAGACATAGTGGAAATTTTTTGCAATATGTGACACAAAGTCCCGAAAGAAAAAGGCGGATGTCCCCGGAGCTAAGCGGGTCCCGGGCCCTTTGGGGAAGCCGCCCACGGAGGCACTGTGCCGGGACAATCGCCTTTTTCGCAAGAAGCCGCTTTTCGCCCCGCAGCGAGAGTGCGGCTGTTCGGAAAGGGGAAGAAAGAAGCGCCAAAAACTAGGATTGGTGCGCAGTTGCAAAAGATAGAAACAGTACCTTACCACCTCCTCCCCTTTTTCCCAAAAACAGAAAATTCGGTTGGAAGGGGTTTGGGGAAAATTTGTTTTTCTTTTGCAAAACATCTGCAAACTCTCGCAAAATGTACAACACGATGGGAGATGTTTTTGTGCAGGCACAGTTTTTCCTTTCCGACATAGTGGAAAAGTTTTTGCAATGTTTTAGACCACAAAAGTCCCGAAGAAGAAGGTACGGGTGTCCCCCGGGGCTAAACGCCGTCCCCCCCCGGGGACATTTCGGCAGAAGCCGCCGCAGGAGGCACGTGACCGGACAAACGCCTTTTCGCGAAGAAGCCGTTCTTCGCCTCCGCGCTGGAGAGTGCGGCTGTTCGGAAAGGGGAAGAATGAAGTGCGCAACACTGGATTGTGTGCGCACTTCAAACTATAGAAAACATACCTTACCCCACTCCTACCTTTTCCAAAAAACAGAACATTCGGTTGGGAAGGGGCTTTGGACAACTTTTTTTTTCTTCTTGCAAAACACTCTGCAAACCTAACACGATGGAGATGTTTTCGTGCAGGACAGTTTTCCTTGGGAATGTGGAAAGTTTTTTGCAAGATTTGACCACAAAAGTCCCCAAAAAAAAAGGGAGGATGGGCCCGGGGGCTAAGCGGGTCCCGGGGACATTTCCAGGAAGCCGCCGCACTGGAGTGCACGTGACCGGGACAATTCCCCTTTGGGGGAAGAAGCCGCTTCTTTGCCTCGGCAGCTGGAGAGTGGGCGGCGGAAGGTTAAAATGAAAGTGCCAACACTAGGGTTGTGTGCGCAGTTGCAAATGTAGAAAACAGTACCTTACCCCTCCTCCTTTTCCAAAACCCCTGAACATTCGGTTGGAAGGTTTTTGGGAAAATTTTTTTTCTTTTTGCAAAACACTCTGCAAACTCTCTGAACTGTAAAACACATGGGGGATTTTTTTGTGAGGCACAGTTTCCCTTTCCGACATAGGGAAAGTTTTTTTTCATGTGTGCCCAAAAATCCCAAAAAAGAAGTACGGATGTCCCCCGGGGTAAACGGGTCCCGGGACATTTCGGGAGAAGCCCGCCGCACTGGAGTGCACTGTGACCGGCAACAATCGCCTTTTCGCAAAAAGGCTTCTTCGCCTCCCGGGAGCTGGAGAGTGCGGCCGCTTCGGAAAGGTGAAGGAAAGAATGCCAACACTGGATTGTGTGCGCAGCTTGCAAACTGATAGAAAACAGTACCTTACCAAACCCCCCACCTTTTCCCCAAAAAAATGAAAATTGGTTGGAAGGTGTTTTTGGACAACTTTTTTTTTCTTCTTGCAAAACACTCTGCAAACCCCTCTGCAAAAAAGTACAAAAACGATGGGGAAAAAGTTTTCTTTGCAGGGAAGTTTTTTCTTGCCAGACAAGTGGAAATTTTTTTGCAATGTGTTTTGACCACAAAAAATCCCCAAAAAAAGAAGGTACGGGTGTCCCCCGGGG
>NW_026995333.1:0-3985 GCF_028769735.1 Zonotrichia leucophrys gambelii
GTCCCCAAAAGCGGGTTCTCCGCAAAGGCATTGGCCCGGGCACATGCACCCTTCGGCGGGTTCTTCCGAAATTCCCGGGACCCGCTTAGCTCCGGGACACCGACCTCTTCTTTTGGGGCTTTGTGGTCTACATCATTTCAAAAAAATATTCCCTTGTCTGGCAAGGGGAAAAGTGCCCGCACAGAAAAATCTCCCACGTGTTTTACATTTTCAGAGAGGTTTGCAGAGTGTTTTGCAAGAAGAAAAACAAGTTTTTCCAAAACACCTTTCCCACCGAAAGTTTATTTTTTGGAAAAGTAGGGTGTGGAAGGGACTGTTTTCTATCAGTTTGCAATTGCGCACAAATCCAGTTTGTCAGCTTTATTCTTCACCCTTTTTGAAGCAAGCCGCACCTCCGGCTCCGGGGGCGAAGAAGCGGCTTCTTTGCGCAAAGGGGATTTGGGCCGGGCACCGGGCCCCAGTGCGGCGGGGTTCTGCCGAAAAGTCCCCCGGAAAAGGGGTTAGCTCCGGGGAATCTACCTTCTCTTTCGGGGCTTTTTTGGGGTACATCATTGCAAAAAAAATATTCCCCTATGTCCAAAGGGGAAACTGTCCCCACAAAAAAAACCCCATCGTTTTTACTGTTTTCAGAGAGGTTTTTAAGTGTTTTCAAGAAGAAAAACAAAGTTGTCCAAAACACCTCCCACCGAATTTTCATTGTTTGGAAAATAGGGGTTGGTAAGGTACTGTTTTCTATCAGTTTGCAATTTTGCACCAACCCAGTGTTGTGCACTTCATTCCACCTTTTCCCAAGCAGCCCACTCTCCCGCCGAGGAAGAAACGGGTTCTTTCGCGCAAAGGCGATTCCGGGCACAGGCACTCCATGCGGCGCTTCTGCCGAAATTGCCCGGGGCCCCTTACTCCGGGACACCACCCTTTTCTTTTGGGATTTTGTGGTTACACATTTCAAAAAACTATTCCCCTATTCGGGAAAAGGGGAAACTGTGCCTGCACAGAAAAATCTCCCCTCTGTTTTACATTTCAGAGAGGTTTTCAAGTGTTTTGCAAGAAGAAAAACAAAGTTTTCCCCAAAAAACCTTTCCCACCGAATGTTCATGGTTTTTAAAAGGGTAGGAGTGTGGGAAGGGATGTTTTTCATCAGTTTGCAAGGCCACACAACCAGTGTTGTGCACTTCATTCTCACCTTTCCGAACCCCACTCCAGCTGCCCGGGGCAAAAGCGGCTTCTTTGCGCAAAGGGGATTGTGCCCGGGCACAGTGCACTCCATGCGCGCTTTTGCCCAAATTGCCCGGGACCGGGGTTCTCCGGGACATCCGACCTTTTTCTTTCCGGGATTTTTTGGGGCTAATCATTGCAAAAAACTATTCCCCTATTCGGGAAGGGGAAAAGTGCCTGCACGAAAAACTCCCCTCGTGTTTTACATGTTGCAGAAGGTTTGCAGAGTGTTTTTTTCAAGAAGAAAAAAAAGTTGTCCAAAACACCCTCCCACCGAAGTTCATGTGTTTGGAAAAGGGAGGATTGGGGAAAGGGATGTTTTCTATCAGTTTCAAGTTTCGACACAAACCTATGTTTTTCAGCTTCATTTTTCACCTTTTGAACACCGCACTCTCCGCTGCCGGAACGAAAAGCGGGTTCTTCGCGCAAAGGCGATTTGGGGCCTCACAGGCACTCCATGCGGCGGGTTTGCCGAAAAAGTGCCCACCGGCGCTTACTCCGGGACACCGTAAACCTTCTTCTTTCGGGTTTTGGGTTTTACATCTTGCAAAAAAATATTCCACATGCTGCAAGAGAAACTGTGCCGCACGAAAACATCTCCCATCTGTTTACTGTTGCAGAAGGTTTGCAGAGTGTTTTGCAAGAAGAAAAACAAAGTTTTCCAAAAAACCTCCCAAACCCAATGTTTATGTGTTTGGAAAAGTAGGGGGGGTAAGGTACGTTTTTTATCATTTTTCAATTTTCCACACAATCCTAGTTTGTCACTTCATTCTCACCTTTCCGAACAGCCGCCTCTCCGGGTCCGGAGCGAAGAAGCGGGTTCTTCGCCAAAGGGGATTTGGGCCGGGCACAGTGCATCCTGCGGCGGGTTCGCCGAAATTGCCCCGGACCCTTACTCCGGGGCACCGTACCTTTTCTTTCGGGGCTTTTGTGGTCTACATCATTGAAAAAACATTCCCCATTCTGGCAAGGGAAAATGTGCCTCACAAAAACACTCCCATCGGTTTACATTTCAGGAGGTTTGCAGAGTGTTTTGCAGAAGAAAAAAAAAGTTTTCCAAAACACCCTTCCCAAACCCAATGTTTTATGTTTTGGGAAAAGGGAGGAGTGGTAATACTTTTTCTATCCTTTTCAACGCCCACAATCTATGTTGTTTCACTTCATTCCCCCCTTTCCGAAGCAGCCGCACTCCCCGCTGCCGGGCGAAAAAGCGGGTTTTTCGCGCAAGGGATTTGCCGGTCACGTGCACCCTGCGGCGGGTTCTGCCGAAATTGCCCGGGACCGGCCCTTTCTCCGGGACACCGTACCTTTTTTCTTTCGGGCTTTTGTGGGCTACATCATTGCAAAAAACTATTCCCTATTCTGGCAAGGAGAAACTGGCCTGCACAGAAAACCCCATCTTTTTACTGTTTTCAGAGAGGTTTGCAGAGTGTTTTTGCAAGAAGAAAAAAAAAGTTGTCCAAAACACCTTCCCCCCCGAATTTCATGTGTTTTTTGGGAAAAAGGGAGAGTGTGGTAAGGGATGTTTTCTATCAGTTTGCAAGTGCCCAAAAATCCCATGGTTTTTCACTTCATTCTCCCTTTCCGAAGCAGCCGCCCTCTCCCCCGGACGAAGAAACGGGTTTTTCGCGCAAAGGCGATTAAACCTCACAGGCACCCAGGCGCGGGTTTGCCGAAAGTGCCGGGACCGGCGCTTCTCCGGGACATCCTACCTTCTTCTTTCGGGACTTTTGTGGTCTACATCTTGCAAAAAAAAATTTTTCCCCAGTCTGGCAAGAGAAAATGTGCCTGCACAGAAAACTTTTCCCCCTCGTGTTTTACATGTTTCAAGAGGTTTGCAAATGTTTTGCAAGAAGAAAAACAAAATGTCCAAAACACCTTCCACCGAATGTTCAGGGGTTTTTAAAAGGTAGGGGTGGGTAAGGTACTGTTTTTTATCATTTGCAAGTGCGCACACAATCCCAGGGTTTTTCAGCTTCATTCTTCACCCTTTTCCCAAGCAGCCCACTCCCGGGTGCCGGAGGGGAAGAAGCGGCTTTTTCGCGCAAAGGGGATTGTGCCGTCACTGCACTCCGTGCGGCCCTTCTGCCGAAATTGCCCGGGGAACGCTAGCCCGGGACACCGTACCTTCTTCTTTTCGGGACTTTTTGGTCTCATCATTGAAAAAACATTCCACTATGCCCCCCGGCAAGGAGAAACTTGGGCCTGCACAGAAAAAATCTCCCACGTGTTTTCATGTTGCAGAGAGGTTTTTTCGAGTGTTTTTTCAAGAAGAAAAACAAAGTTGTCCAAAAAAACCCCCCCAAACCCAATTTCATGTGTTTGGGGAAAAGGGAGGGGTGTGGTAAGGGATGTTTTTTTATCAGTTTGCAAGTGCGCACACAATCCAGTGTTTGCGCTTTACTTCACCTTTTGAAGCAGCCGACTCTCCACTCCGAGCAAAAGCGGCTTCTTCGCGCAAAGGCGATTTTGCCGGTCACAGGCACTCCATGCGGCCTTTTGCCGAAATTCCCGGACCGCGCTTAGTCCGGGGGCTCCGTACCTTTTCTTTCGGGGGCTTTTGTGGTCTACATCATTGCAAAAAACTATTCCCCATGTCCCGGGAAGGGGAAAAAGGGCCGCACAGAAAAAATCTCCATCGTTTTTACATGTTTCAAAGGTTTTCAGAGT
The DNA here is from genome assembly GCF_028769735.1 of Zonotrichia leucophrys gambelii. Classification (NCBI taxonomy): domain Eukaryota; kingdom Metazoa; phylum Chordata; class Aves; order Passeriformes; family Passerellidae; genus Zonotrichia; species Zonotrichia leucophrys. Next base: position 3,886 of record NW_026995333.1, read on the forward strand.
GTTTTTGCAAAAAAAAAACAAATTTCCAAAAAACCTTCAACCGAATGTCAGGTTTGGGAAAAGGGGAGGGGTGGGTAATAGTTTTTTACAGTTTGCAAGC
>NW_026995334.1:0-3984 GCF_028769735.1 Zonotrichia leucophrys gambelii
AGGAGCCCGCCCGGGCCCCTCCAGCCAAGGCCCCCCAACACAAACCCCGGCCTTTTCCCCGAAGAAAAAAATACCCCCGCCCCCTTTTGGAGATTGCGGAGCATTCCTTATCAAAAAAGCCGACTCGGATGTGCCACCTTTCATCTGGGAACCCTCCCGCGTATCGTGGGTTTTCAGGGGCCCGCCCGGCCCCTCCCGCCCAGGCCCCAAAAACAAACACGGCCCTTTTCCCGGGAAAAAAATCCCCCCCCGCTTTTTGGCTGGCAGATTTCAGGGGCACTTCCCTTATCAAAAAAGCCGACTGATGGTGCCACTTTCTTGGGAACCATCTGCGTATGTGGATTTTCAGGAGCCGCCGGCCCTCCCCGCCAAGGCCCCGAACACAAACCCGGCCCTTTTTCCCGGGAACAAAAATCACCCCCCCGCTTTGGCTGGCAATTGCAGGAGCCCCTTGCCTCTACAAACCAGCCGACTTGGCACTGGGGGCCAAATTTCATCTGGGGAAACCCTCCTGCGTATGTGGATTTTCAGGAGCCCGCGGCCACTCCCCGCACAGGCCCCCCAAAAACAAACCGGCCCTTTTTCCCGGCAAAAAAAATAACCCCCGCTTCTGTTGAAATTGAGGACCCCCTTCCTCATCAACCCGCCCCATCGGACTGGTGCCCCTTTATTGGGAACCCTCTGGATCGTGATTTTTAGGGGCCACCCGGGCCTCCCCCCACAGGCCCCAAACAAAAACGGCCCTTTCCCTGGAAAAAATAACCCCCCGTTTGGGGAAGATTGCAGGAGCACTTCCTCTATCAAACCAGCCCGCTGGCATGGGGCCACCTTTCATCTGGGAACATTGGTAGTGGATTTTCAGGGGCCCGGGGCATCCCGCCGGCCCCAAACAAATTAAAGGCCCTTTTCCCCGGAATTAAACCCTGCCCGCTTTCTGGCAATTCAGGGGCCACTTTTCCCCTATCAACCAGCCGCTTGGCATGGTGCCCCCTTTTATCTGGGAAAACCCTCTGCGTATCGTGATTTTTAGGGGCCAGCCCGGCCCTCCCCGCCACTCCCCAAAACCCAAACGGCCCCTTTCCCGAAAAAAACTACTGCCCCTTTAGCTGAATTTTAAGGGCACACTTGTTATAAACCCCAATTGGCATGGTGCCACCTTTCATCTGGGAACCATCCTGCTTTGTGGATTTTTAGGGCCACCCGGGCCCCTCCCCGCCACAGGCCCCCAAAAAACCACGGCCCTTTTCCCGGAAAAAAATACCCCCCTCCCGGTGGCAGTTGGGGGAATTTTACAAAAAGCCACTGGACGGGGCCCCTTTATTGGGAACCTCCTGCGTATCGTGATTTTAGGAGCCAGGGCCTCCCCCACAGGCCCCAAAAAACCACGGCCCTTTTTCCCCGGCAAAAAAATCACCCCCCCTTTGGCTGGCAGATTGAGGAGCCACTTTTCCCTATCAAAAAACCGACTGGCCCTGGTGCCACCCTTTAAACTGGGAAACCCTCCCGCTATCGTGGGATTTTTTAGGGGCCAGCCGGCCACTCCCCGCCCCAGGCCCCCAAAAAAAAACGGCCTTTTCCCGGCAAAAAAAACACCCCCCGTTTGGCGGAAATCGGACCACTTCCTATCAACCAGCCCACCCCCACTGGTCACCTTTTTGGGGGAAACCCTCCTGCGTATGGGATTTTTTAGGAGCACCGGGCCCCTCCCGCCCCGGCCCCCAAAAAACCCAAAACCCCCCTTTTCCCTGCAAAAAAACTACCCCCCTTCTGGCTGGAGTTGCAGGGGAAATTCCCTCTAAAAGCCCACGGATGTGCCCCTTTTATTGGGGAAACCCTCCCGGTTGGATTTTCGGGGCCCGCCGGGCCCCTCCCGCACAGGCCCAAACAAACGGCCCTTTTCCGGAATAAAATGACCCGCCCTATTGGGGGCAATTGCAGGGCCATTGCCCCTTCAAAAAAGCCGCTTGGCATGGTGCCACCCTTTCATCTGGGAACCATCCTGGTTCGTGGATTTTTAGGAGCCGCCGGCCCTCCCACCAAAGGCCCCCAAAAAACCCGGCCTTTTCCGGAAAAAAACCCCCCCCCCCCCCCCCCCCCCCCCCCCCCCCCCCCCCCCCCCCCCCCCCCCCCCCCCCCCCCCCCCCCCCCCCCCCCCCCCCCCCCCCCCCCCCCCCCCCCCCCCCCCCCCCCCCCCCCCCCCCCCCCCCCCCCCCCCCCCCCCCCCCCCCCCCCCCCCCCCCCCCCCCCCCCCCCCCCCCCCCCCCCCCCCCCCCCCCCCCCCCCCCCCCCCCCCCCCCCCCCCCCCCCCCCCCCCCCCCCCCCCCCCCCCCCCCCCCCCCCCCCCCCCCCCCCCCCCCCCCCCCCCCCCCCCCCCCCCCCCCCCCCCCCCCCCCCCCCCCCCCCCCCCCCCCCCCCCCCCCCCCCCCCCCCCCCCCCCCCCCCCCCCCCCCCCCCCCCCCCCCCCCCCCCCCCCCCCCCCCCCCCCCCCCCCCCCCCCCCCCCCCCCCCCCCCCCCCCCCCCCCCCCCCCCCCCCCCCCCCCCCCCCCCCCCCCCCCCCCCCCCCCCCCCCCCCCCCCCCCCCCCCCCCCCCCCCCCCCCCCCCCCCCCCCCCCCCCCCCCCCCCCCCCCCCCCCCCCCCCCCCCCCCCCCCCCCCCCCCCCCCCCCCCCCCCCCCCCCCCCCCCCCCCCCCCCCCCCCCCCCCCCCCCCCCCCCCCCCCCCCCCCCCCCCCCCCCCCCCCCCCCCCCCCCCCCCCCCCCCCCCCCCCCCCCCGGGGGGGGGGGGGGGGGGGGGGGGGGGGGGGGGGGGGGGGGGGGGGGGGGGGGGGGGGGGGGGGGGGGGGGGGGGGGGGGGGGGGGGGGGGGGGGGGGGGGGGGGGGGGGGGGGGGGGGGGGGGGGGGGGGGGGGGGGGGGGGGGGGGGGGGGGGGGGGGGGGGGGGGGGGGGGGGGGGGGGGGGGGGGGGGGGGGGGGGGGGGGGGGGGGGGGGGGGGGGGGGGGGGGGGGGGGGGGGGGGGGGGGGGGGGGGGGGGGGGGGGGGGGGGGGGGGGGGGGGGGGGGGGGGGGGGGGGGGGGGGGGGGGGGGGGGGGGGGGGGGGGGGGGGGGGGGGGGGGGGGGGGGGGGGGGGGGGGGGGGGGGGGGGGGGGGGGGGGGGGGGGGGGGGGGGGGGGGGGGGGGGGGGGGGGGGGGGGGGGGGGGGGGGGGGGGGGGGGGGGGGGGGGGGGGGGGATTGGTGCCCCCTTTCATCTGGGAACCCTCCCGCGTATCGTGGTTTTCAGGGGCCACCGGCCCCCCCCCAGCCACAGGCCCCCAAAAAAAACCCCGGGCCTTTTCCCTGGAAAGAAAACTCACCCCCCCGCTTCTGGCTGGAAAATTGCAGGAGCCCCTTCCCCCTTTAAACCACCCGACTTGCACTGGGGCCACCTTCACTGGGGCCATCCTGGGTATTTTGGGGTTTTCAGGAGCCCCCGGGCCCCCCAGCCAAACCACGGCCTTTTCCCTGGAAGTAAAACTGACCTGCCCGTCATTGGCTGGGAGATTGCAGGAGCCACTTGCCTCTATCAATCCAGCCCGACTCGGCACTGGTGCCACCTTTCATCTGGGAAACCATCCTGCTATCGTGGATTTTCAGGAGCAGCCGGCCACTCCAGCCACAGGCCCCGAACACAAACACGGCCCTTTTCCCTGGAAGTAAAATACCGCCCGTCATCTGGCTGGCAGATTGCAGGAGCACTTTCCTCTATCAACCAGCCCGACTGGCACTGGTGCCACCTTTCATCTGGGAACCATCCTGCGTATCGTGGATTTTTCAGGAGCCAGCCGGCCACTCCCAGCCACAGGCCCCCGAACACAAACCACGGCCCTTTTCCCTGGAAAAAACTACCCCCCGCTTTTGGGGAGATTGGGAGCCCCTTTTATCAAACCAGCCGACTCCCCCTGGTGCCACCTTTATCTGGGATCCCTCCTGCGTATCGTGGTTTTAGGA
>NW_026995335.1:0-3982 GCF_028769735.1 Zonotrichia leucophrys gambelii
GGGGGCCTTGGGGGGTGGGGGTGGCTCCTGAAAATCCACGATACGCGGATTTTTCCCAGAAAAGGGCCCAGTGAAGTCGGGTGGTTGATAAGGAAGTGGTTGAATTGCACCAGAGGGGGGTTTAGTTTTTTTCCCGGGGGAAAAATGGCCGTGTTTTGTTTGGGGGGCGTGGCTGGGAGGGCCCGGGCTGTCCTGAAAATCCACGATACCAGGATGTTCCAGATGAAAGGGCACATCCAAGTCGCTGGTTTTGATAGAGGAAGTGTCCTGCAATCTCCCACCCAGAAGCGGGGGTGAGTTTTGTTTGCCAGGAAAGGCCGGGTTTGTTTTCGGGGCCTGTGGCGGAGTGGCCTGGCTCCTGAAAATCCACGATACGCAGGAGGGTTCCCCAGATGAAAGGTGGCACCAGTCCCGAGTCGGGCTGGTTTAATAGGGGGAAGTGGCTCCTGCAATTCACCAGAAGCGGGCGGTAGTTTTTTCCAGGGAAAGGCCGTGGTTTGTTTTGGGGCCTGTGGCTGGATGGCGGCTGGTCAAATCACGATACGCAGGAGGGTTCCCAGATGAAAGGTGGCACCAGTCCGAGTCGGCTGGTTTGATAGAGGAAGTGGCTCCTCCAATCGCCAGCAGAAGCGGGCGGGTGAGTTTTGTTTGCCAGGGAAAAGGGCCGTGGTTTTTTGGGGCCTGTGGCGGGGAGTGGCCGGCTGGCTCCTGAAAATCCACGATACGCAGATGGTTCCCAATAAAAGGTGGCCCCTTGCCAAGTTGGCGGGGTTTGATAAGGAAAGTGGCTCCTGAAATTCTGCCAGCCAGAAGGGCGGGTCATTTTTTTCTTCCAGGGAAAAGGCCGTATTTTGTTTGGGGCCTGTGGCTGGAGTGGCCGCTGGCTCCGAAAACCACGATACGCAATGTTCCCAGATGAAAGTGGCACCAGTGCCGAGTTGGCTGTTTGATAGAGCCAAGTGGTCCTGCAATCTGCCAGCCAGAAGCGGGCGGTAAGTTTTGTTTCCAGGGAAAAGGGCCGTGGTTTTGTTCGGGGCCTTGGCTGGGAGTGGCCGCGGGCTCCTGAAAATCCACGATACGCAGGATGGTTCCCAGATGAAAGGTGGCACCAGTGCGATCGGGTTTGATAAGGGAAGTGGTCCTGCAATCTCCAGCCAGAAGAGGCGGGTGATTTTGTTTTGCCAGGGAAAAGGCCGTGTTTTGTGTTCGGGGCCTGTGGCTGAGTGGCCGCTGGCTCCTGAAAATCCACGATACGCAGAGGTTCCCAGATGAAAGTGGCACCAGTGCCAATGTGGTGTTGAAGAGAAGTGGTCCGCAATCTGCCAGCCAGAAGGGGCGATCATTTTACTTCCAGGAAAAGGGCCGTGTTTGTTTGGGCCTGGCTGGAGTGCCGCGGCTCCTGAAATCCACATACCAGGATGGTTCCCAGATGAAAGGGCACCAAGTGCCGAGTCGGCTGGTTTAGATAGAGAAATGGCTCGCAATCTGCCAGCCAATGATGGGCAGGTCAGTTTTTTCCAGGAAAAGCCTGAGTTTTGTTTGGGCCTTTGGTGGAGTGGCCGCTGGTCCTGAAAATCCCGTACGCAGAGTGCCAAGTTGGGCTGGTATGAGAGAGCAAGTGGATTCCTGCAATTCTGCCAGCCAGAAGATGGGGGTTGTTTTTATTTCCAGGGAAAGGGCCGTGTTTGTGTTTGGGCCTGTGGCTGGGAGTGGCCGGCTGGGTCCTGAAAAGCCACGATACGGGATTTGGGTTTCCCCGATGAAAGGTGGCACCAGTGCCAAGTTGGGCTGGATTGATAGCAGCAAGTGGCTCCTGCAATCTGAAGCCAGAAGATGGGGAGGTCAGTTTTACTTCCAGGGAAAAGGGCCCTAGTTTTTTGTTGGGCCTGTGGCTGGGGGTGGCCGGCTGGCTCCTGAAAATCCACAAAACGCAGGATGGTTCCCAGAGAAAGGTGGCACCAGTGCCGAGTCGGCTGGTTTATAGAGGAAATGGCCCTGCAATCTGCCAGCCAGAAGCGGGCGGTGAGTTTTTTGCCAGGGAAAAGGGCCGTGGTTGTGTTCGGGGGCCTGTGGCTGGGAGTGGCCGGCTGGCTCCTGAAAATCCACGATACGCAGGATGGTTCCCAGATGAAAGGGGCAAGTGCCAAATCGGGCTGGTTTGATAGAAAGTGGTTCCTGCCAAACTGCCACCAGAAGGGGGTTAGTTTTTTTGCCAGGGAAAGGGCCGTGGTTTGTGTTCGGGGGCCTTGGGGGCTGGGAGTGGCCGGCTGGCTCCTGAAAATCCACGATACGCAGGATGGTTCCCAATGAAAGGTGGCACCAGTGCCCAAATTGGGGTGGTTGATAGGGAAGTGGCTCTGCAATCTGCCAAGGGCCCGAAGATGGGCAGGTTTAGTTTTACTTCCAGGGAAAAGGGCCGTAGTTTGTTTGGGGGCCTGTTTGGGTGGGAGTGGCCGGCTGGCTCCTAAAATCCCCTACCAGGATGGTTCCCAATGAAAGGGGCAAGGCCAGCGGGGGGGTTTGATAGACAAAATGTTTCCCAAAACCCACCAGAAGGGGGGCTAGTTTTTTTTCCGGGAAAAAAGGGCCCCTGGGTTTTGTTTGGGGCTGTGGCTGGAGTGGCCGGGTGGGCCCCGAAATCCCCATACCCGATGGGTTTCCCAGATGAAATGGGACGTCCATCCCCGGGCTTTTTAAGGGAAGGGCTCCTCATCTGCCCAAAGGGGGGGTATTTTTTCCCCGGGAAAAGGGGCCGTGTTTTTTTGGGGGCCTGGTGGGGTGGGCCGGTGGCTCCTGAAAACCACGAACCAGGATGGTTCCCAATGAAAGGTGGCACCAGTGCCAGTCGGGTGGTTTGATAAAGGAAGTGGTCCTGCAATCTGCCAGCCAAAAGGGGGGGGGGATTTTCTTTCCAGGGAAAAAGGGCCCCGGGTTTTGTTTGGGGCCTGTGGCGGGGGGGCCGGCGGCTCCTGAAAAACCCCCGAACGCGGGTGGTCCCCCGATGAAAGGTGGCACCCGTGCCAGTGGGGTGGTTTTGTAGAGAATGGGTCCCAACTGCCAGCCAAACGGGGGGGTATTTTTTCGGAAAAGGGCCGTGTTTTGTTTGGGACCTGTGGGGTGGAGGGCCGGGGCTCCTGAAAAACCCCATCGAGGATGGGTTCCCAATGAAAGGGGCAATCCAAATCGGGCTGTTTTATAAAAGTGGCCCTGCATCTCCACCAGAAGGGGGGTTAGTTTTTTTTTCCGGGAAAAGGGCCTGGTTTGTGTTGGGCCTTGCGGGGGGTGGCCGGGGTGGCTCCGAAAATCCACGTACCAGGGTGTTCCAATGAAAGGGGCACCATGCCGATGGGCTGGTTGATAAGGGGGAAATGGTCCTGCAAACTGCCCCCAGAGAGGGAGGTTTTTTTTCCAGGGAAAGGGCGGGGTTTGTGTTTGGGGGGGTGTGGCTGGGAGTGGCCGGCTGGCTCCTGAAAATCCACGATACGCAGGATGGTTCCAGATGAAAGGTGGCACCAGTGCGAGTCGGGCTGGGTTTGATAGAGGAAGTGGTTTCCCGCAATCTGCCAGCCAGAAGTGGGCGGTAGTTTTTTTGCCAGGGAAAAGGGCCGTGGTTTGTGTTGGGGGGCCTGTGGTGGGGGTGGCCGGGTGGCTCCTGAAAATCCACGATACGCAGGATGGCCCCAGATGAAAGGTGGCACCAGTGCCCATTTGGGCTGGTTTGATAGGGCAAGTGGCTCCTGCAATCTGCCAGCCAGATGACGGGGAGGTCAGTTTTACTTCCCGGGAAAAGGGCTGATTTGTTTGGGGCCTGTTGGGTGGGAGTGGCCCTGGTCCCGAAAATCCCGTAGAGGATGGTTCCCAGATAATGGCCCATCCAAATTGGGTTGTTTTTTTTAAAAGGGTCCTGCAATCTGCCAGCCAGAAGGGGCGGGTATTTTTTTTCCAGGGAAAGGCCTGGTTTGGTTCGGGCCTGTGGCGGGGG
>NW_026995336.1:0-3976 GCF_028769735.1 Zonotrichia leucophrys gambelii
GTATTTGTTGGGGGTGGCTGGGAGTGGCCCGGGTGGCCCCCGAAAAAAACCACAACCGGATGGGTTCCCAGAAAAGGTGGGACCAGTGCAGCGGCGGTTTTATAGAGGAAGGGCTCCTGAATCTCCACGGAAAGGGGGGTATTTTTTCAGGGAAAAGGGCCGTGTTTTGTTTGGGGGCCTGTGGTGGGAGGGCCGGGTGGCTCCGAAAATCCCTAGCAGGATGGTTCCCAGTGAAAGGTGCACAGTGCCAGGGGGGTTTTTAGAGGGAAATGGTCCTGCAATCGCCCGCCAGATGAGGGGGGTCAGTTTTATTCCCGGGAAAGGGCCTGTTTTTTTTGGGGCCCCTGGTGGAGTGGCCGGGTGGCTCCTGAAAAACCCGATAGCAGGATGGGTTCCCCGATGAAAGTGGGACAGTGCCAATGGGGTTGATTTAACCCGGGGGTTGCAATCCAGCCAGATGTGGGGGTAGTTTTTTAGGGGAAAAGGGGGCCCATTTGTTTGGGGGCCTGTGGCGGGAGTGGCGGCTGGGCCCTGAAAACCACAAAAGCGGATGGTTCCCAGTAAGGGGCACGTGCAGTGGGTGGTTTTAAAAGGAAGTGGGTCCCCGCAATCTGCCCGCCAAAGCGGGGTGGTTAAATTTTTTTGCGGGAAAAAAAGGGCCCTGGGTTTTTTTCGGGCCCGTGGTGGGAGGGCCCCGGGTGGGTCCGAAAACCCGATAGCGGGTGGTTTTCCCGATGAAAGGTGGCACCATGCCAGTCGGGGTGGTTTTTTAGAGGGAAATGGGTCCCGAATCTCCCGCCGAGGGGGGTAGTTTTTTCCAGGGAAAAAGGCCGTGTTTGTGTTTGGGGGCCGGGTGGAGGGGCCGGGGGTCCTGAAAATCCACGATACGGGGTGGTTCCCCGATAAAAATGGCACCAGTGCCAAAAAGGGGGGGTTTTTATAAAAATGGGGGCCCGCAATCGCCCGCAATGAGGGCGGTCAGTTTTTTTCCGGGAAAAGGCCCTGTTTTGTTTGGGGCCTGTGGTGGGAGTGGCCGGCTGGCCCTGAAAATCCACGATATGCAGGATGGTTCCCAGATGAAAGGTGGCACCAGTGCAAGTGGGCGGTTTGATTTACAAGGTCCTGCAAACGCCAGCCAGATGATGGCAGGTCAGTTTTACTTAGGGAAAGGGCCGTATTTGTGTTGGGGCCTATGGCTGGGTGGCCGGCTGGCCCTGAAAATCCCCAAACGCGGTGGTCCCAAGAAAAGGTGGCACCAGTGCCCAAATTGGGTGGTTTGATAGAGGCAAGTGGCTCCTGCAATCTGCCAGCCAGAAGCGGGGTGGTTAGTTTTTTTGCCAGGGAAAAGGGCCGTGGTTTGTGTTCGGGGGCCTGTGGATGGGAGTGGCGGCTGGCCTGAAAATCCACGATATGCAGGATGGTTCCCAGATGAAAGGGTGGCACCAGTGCCGAGTCGGGTGGTTTGATAGAGCCCAAATGGCTCCTGCAACTGCCAGCCAGATACGGGCAGGTCAGTTTTATTCCAGGGAAAAGGGCCGTGGGTTTTGTTTTGGGGGCTGTGGCTGGGAGTGGGCCCGGGTGGCTCTGAAAATCCCCGATACGCAGGATGGTTCCAGATGAAAGGTGGCCACCAGTGCCAAGTGGGCGGTTTGATAACAAGTGGCTCCCGCAATTGCCAGCCAGATGAGGGGGGTCAGTTTTATTCCGGAAAAGGGGCGTGTTTTGTTTGGGGCCTGTGGCTGGGAGTGGCCCCCTGGCTCCTGAAAATCCACGATATGCAGGATGGTTCCAGATGAAAGGTGGCCCAGTGCCGAGTCGGGTGGTTTGATAGAGGCAAGTGGGGTCCTGCAATCTGCCAGCAAGATGAGGGCAGGTCAGTTTTAATTCCCAGGAAAAGGGGCCCTAGTATTTGTTTGGGGACCAGTGGCTGGGAGTGGCCGGCTGGCTCCTGAAAATCCACCATACCAGGAGGTTCCCAGATTAAGGTGGCACCAGTGCCAAGTGGCGGTTTGATAAAAGTGGCTCCCGCAATCTGCCAGCCAGAAGGGGCGGGGGAGATTTTATGCAGGGAAAAAGGGCCGTGTTTGTGTTTTGGGGGGCCCGTGGCTGGGAGTGGGCCGGCTGGCCCTGAAAATCCCCGATACGCAGGATGGTTCCCATGAAAGGGGGCACCAGTGCCAAAATGGGCGGTTTGATAACAAGGGCTCTGCAATTGCCAGCCAGATATGGGCGGTCAGTTTTACTTCCAGGGAAAAGGGCCGTAGTATTTTTTGGGGACTGTGGCTGGGAGTGGCCGGCTGGCCCCTGAAAATCCACCAAAGCGGATGGTTCCCAGATAAAGGTGGCACAGTGCCGAGCGGGCTGGTTTGATAGAGGGGAAGTGGCTCCTGCAATCTGCCAGCCAGAGACGGGCGGTCAGTTTTCTTCCAGGGAAAAGGGCCGTGGTTTGTGTTGGGGGCCTGTGGCTGGGAGTGGCCGGCTGGCTCCTGAAAATCCACGATACGCAGGATGGTTCCCAGATGAAAGGTGGCACCAGTGCCAAGATGGGCAGGTTTGATATTACCAAGTGGCTGCTGCAATGTGCCAGCCAGATGATGCAGGTCAGTTTTACTTCCAGGGAAAAGGGCCGTAGTATTTGTTTGGGGACCTGTGGCTGGGAGTGGCCGCCTGGCCCCTGAAAATCCACGATATGCAGGATGGTTCCCAGATGAAAGGTGGCACAGTGTCGAGTCGGGCTGGTTTGATAGAGCAGTGGCTCCCGCAATCTGCCAGCAGATGATGGGCAGGTCAGTTTTATTTCAGGGAAAATGCCCTGTATTTGTTTGGGGCCGTGGCTGGGAGTGGCCGGCTGGCTCCTGAAAATCCCCATACAGGACGGTGCCCAGATGAAGGTGGACCAGTGCCGGTCAGGCTGGTTTGATAGAGGAAGTGGCTCCTGCAATCTGCCAGCCAGAAGCGGGCGGGTGAGTTTTGTTGCCAGGGAAAAGGGCCGTGGTTTGTGTTCGGGGGGCCCGTGGTGGGGTTTGGGCCCGGGTGGCTCCCGAAAATCCCCGATACGCAGGATGGTTCCCAGATGAAAGGTGGCACCAGTGCCAAGATGGGCAGGTTTGATATTACCAAGCGTCTGCTGCAATGTGCCAGCCAGATGATGGGCAGGTCATTTTCTTCCAGGGGAAAAAGGGCCCTAGTATTTTTTGGGGACTTGTGGGTGGGAGTGGGGCTGGCCCTGAAAAACCCAAAAGCGGATGGTCCCCGAAAGGTGGCACCAGTGCAAATGGGCTGGGTTTTATAGAGGCAAATGGCCCTGCAATTGCCAGCCAGAAGGGGGGTTAAGTTTTTTTCCCGGGAAAAGGCCGTGGGTTTTGTTGGGGGCCGTGGCTGGGGGTGGGGCCGGCTGGCTCTGAAAATCCAATATCAGGAGGTTTCCCCGATGAAAAATGGCCCGTGGAGTCGGGTGGTTTGTAGAGAGTGGCTCCCGCAAACTGCCCGCCGAGGGGCGGTAGTTTTTTCCAGGGAAAAAGGGCGGGTTTTTGTTTGGGGGCCTGTGGCTGGGAGTCGGCTGGCTCCCGAAAAACCACGAAAGCAGGTGGTTCCCCGATGAAAAGGGGGGGCCCAGTGCCAATCGGGCTGGTTTTTATAGAGGCAATGGTCCTGAATCTGCCAGCCAAAATGAGGCATTCAGTTTTATTCCAGGGGAAAGGGGCCCTAGTTTTGTTGGGGGGTGTGGTGGGGGTGGGCCGTGGCCCTGAAAATCCACATTCAGGATGGGTTTCCCCGGAAAGGTGGGGACCAGGCAGTCGGGGGTGGTTTGATAGAGAAGTGGCTCCTGCAATTTCCAGCCAGAGGGGGGTTAAATTTTTTCCGGAAAAGGGCCTTGTTGGTTTGGGGGCCCCTGGCTGGGAGGGCCGGTGGGGTCCTGAAAATCCCCGATAGAGGATGGTTCCCAATGAAAGGGGGCCCAGTGCCAAGTCGGGGG
>NW_026995337.1:0-3975 GCF_028769735.1 Zonotrichia leucophrys gambelii
GCAGCGGCATGTGGCTCCTGCAATCTGCCAGCCCGATGGCACGGCGGTCAGGTGGATTTACGGGAAAAGGGCCTATTGTGTTTGGGGCCTGGGCGGTGGACCAGCTTGCCCCAGAAATCCATGATACGCAGGATGGTTCTCAGATGAAATGGATGGACAGTGCCAAGTTGGGCTGGTTGAGAGAAGCCCAGTGGTTCCCAATCTGCCAGCCAGAAGATGGGGAGGTCAGTTTTAATTCCAGGGAAAGGGGCCGTATTTGTGTTTGGGGGCCTGTGGCTGGGAGTGGCCGCCTGGTCCTGAAAATCCACGATACGCAGATGGTTCCAGATGAAAGGTGCAGCATGTCGAGTCGGGTGGTTTGATAGAGTCAAGTGCTCGCAATTAGCGAAAGGGGTGGTTAGTTTTGTGCCAGGAAATGCCGAGTTTGTGTCGGGGCCTGTGCTGGAGTGACCGCTGCTCGGAAAATCCACGATTGCAGATGTTCCCAGATGAAAGTGACCAGTGCGAGTCGGGCTGATTGATAGAGGCAGTGCTCCTGCAAGCCAGCCAGAGCGGGGGGGGGAGTTTGTTTGCCAGGAAAAGGGCGGGTTTGTGTTCGGGGGTGGGGCTGGATGGCCGCTGCTCCTGAAAACCACGATACGCAGGATGTTCCAGATAAAGGTGCACCAGGCGGCGGGCTGGTTTGATAGGGTAGTGGCTCTTCAATCGGCCCGGGGCGGTGAGTTTTTTTTGCCAGGGAAAATGGCGGTTTTTGTTTGGGTCCTATGGGGGGGAGTGGCCGCTGTTCCTGAATCCATGATCCAGGATGGTTCCAGTGAAAGGTGCACCAGTGCGAGTGGGTGTTAGAGGGAGTGGTGCAATCTGCCAGCCGAAGATGGGCAGGTCAGTTATACTTCCGGAAAGGGCCGTGTATTGTTTGGGGATGTGGCGGATGGCGGCTATCGTGAAATCCACGATACGCAGGATGGTCCCAAAAGGTGGCCCAGTGCGAGCGGGCGGATTATAGAGGAATGGCTCTGAATCTGCCACCAGAACAGGTGGGAGTTTTGTTTTCGGAAAGGCCGTGTTGTGTTCGGGGCCTGTGGTGGAGTGGCCATCTGGCCCTGAAAATCCACGATAGCGAGGTTCCCAGATGAAAGGTGGCCAGTGCAAGTTGGGCTGGTTGAAGAGCAAGTGGTTCCTGCAATCTGCACCAGAAGATGGGCGGTCAGTTTACTTCAGGGAAAAGTGAAGTAGTTTGGTTGGGGCTTTGGCAGGAGTGCGGCTGGCTCCTAAAATCCCGATACGCGGATGGTTCCCGATGAATGGCACCAGTGCGAGTCGGGCGGATTGATAAGGCAAGTGCTCCTGCAATCTGCCACCAAGCAGGGGGGTGAATTTTGCTTGCCAGGAATGGGCCGTGTTTGTGTTCGAGGCCGGGCTGGAGTGCCCGCTGGCTCCTGAAATCACGATACGCAGGAGGTTCCCAGATGAAAGTGGCACCATTGCGAGTAGCTGTTTGAAGAGGGAAGTGGGTCTGCAATCTGCCAACCGATGACCGGTAGCTCAGTTTTCTTCCAGGAAAAGGGCCGTAGTATTTGTTTGGGGACTGTGGTCTGGGAGTGGCCGGCTGGCTCCTGAAAATCCACGATACGCAGGATGGTTCCCAGATGAAAGGTGGCACCAGTGCGAGTCGGGCTGGTTTGATAGAGGGAAGTGGCTCCTGCAATCTGCCAGCCAGAAGCGGGGGGTAAGTTTTGTTTGCCAGGGAAAAGGCCGTAGTTTGTGTTCGGGGGCCTGGGCTGGGAGTGGCCGGCTGGCTCCTGAAAATCCACGATACGCAGGGACAGTCCAAAACGGGGGGTTTGTAAGGGGAAATGGCTCCCGCAACGGCCCCCAGAAGGGGGGGGGTGGTTTTTTTGCCGGGAAAAAGGCCGTGGTTTTGTTCAGGCCCCTGGCTGGGAGTGGCCGGCGGGTCCTGAAAAACCACGATACGCCCAAAAGGTGGTTCCCCAGAGAAAGGTGGGCCCCGTGCCGGTAAAGGCTGGGTTTGACAGAGGGAAGTGGGTCCTGCAACTGCCCCAGAAGCCGGGGGGTAGTTTTTTCCGGGAAAAAGGGGGCCCTAGTTTTGTTTGGGGCCTTTGGGTGGGGGGCCGGGTCGAAAATCCACGATACCCGGGGGTTCCCGATAAGGGGGCACCCGTGCGGTTTGGGGTTTAAGGAATGGTCCGCAAACTCCCCGCCGAAGGGGGGTAGTTTTCCAGGGAAAAGGGCCGTGGTTTTTTTTGGGGGCCGTGGTGGGGGTGGCCGGGGCTTGAAAACCAATACCAGGAGGGTTTCCCCGATTAAAAAGGGGCACCCGTGCAGGGGGGTTTATAGAGGAAGTGGGTCCTTTTAATCGGGCCGCCAAAGGGGGGGGTAGTTTTTTTCCCCGGAAAGGGGTGGTTTTGTTTTGGGGCCCGGGCTGGGGGGCCCGGGTGGCTCCTGAAAATCCCACAAGAGGTGGTCCCGTGAAAGGGGGCACTTTCAAATCGGGGTGGTTTGAAGACAAGGGGCCCCGCAATGGGGGCCGAAGGGGGGTTTGTTTTTTCCGGGGGAAAAAAAACCGGTTTTTGTTTGGGGGGCCCGGTGGGGGGGCCGGGTGGCCCCCGAAAAACCCGATACGCAGGTGGTTTCCCAATGAAATGGCACCTCCAGGGGTGGTTTGTAAAAGTGGTCCGAAGGGCCAGCCAAGAGGGCGGGTAGTTTTTTTCCGGGGAAAGGGGTTTTTTTTTGGGCCCTGGGGGGTGGCCGGGGGGCCCTGAAAAACACGATCCCCGGTGGTTTTTCCGATGAAAAAAAGCACCGTGCGATCGGGTGGTTTTTTGGGGAAGTGGTCCTGCAACCCAGCCGAAGGGGGGGGGTATTTTTTTGCCAGGGAAAGGGCCTGGTTTTTTTTGGGGGCCGTGGCGGGGGGGGCCGGGGGGCTAAATCCGATAGCAGGATGGTTCCCGGAAAGGGGCCCATGCCGGGGGCGGTTTTTAGAGGGGAAAAATGGTCCCAATTGCCAGCCCGAGGGGGGGGGGTTTTTTCCAGGGAAAAGGGCCTGTTTTGTTGGGGGGTGGTGGGATGGGGCTGGCCCGGAAAATCCCCCTTCAGGATGGTTCCCCGATGAAAGGTCCGGGTTTTGGGTGGTTTAAAGGGAAGTGGGGCCCCCAACGGCCCGCCGAAGCGGGGGGGGGAGTTTTGTTGCCCGGAAAAGGGCCTGGTTTTGTTCGGGGGGGTTGGTGGGGGTGGCCGGCTGGGTCCCGAAAAAACCAATACGCAGGATGGTCCCCTGAAAGGTGGCACCCTGCCAAGCGGTGGTTGTAGGGAAAGGGCCCTGCAAACGCCCCCGAAGGGGGTCGTTTTATTCCAGGGAAAAACCTAGTATTTGTTTGGGGGCGTGTTGGGGGTGGCCGGGTGGCTCCTGAAAACCAATACGCGTGGGTTCCCGGGAAATGGCACCGGCGAGCGGGTGGTTTGAAAGAGGGGAAATGGCTCCCAATCGGCCCGCCCCAAGGGGGGGAAGTTTTTTTGCGGGGGAAAAGGCCTTTTTTGTTTTGGGGGCCGGGGGGGGGTGGCCGGCGGTCCTGAAAATCCCGATAGCAGGATGGTTCCCAGAAAAGGGGCACCGCCATCGGGTGGTTTTAAAAAGGGGGGGTGGGTTTGCAACTGCCGCCAGAGGGCGGATTTTTTTCCGGAAAAGGGCCGGTTTTGTTTGGGGGGCCTTGGTGGGAGGGGCCCGTGGCCCCTGAAAATCCACGATACGCGGAGGTTCCAGATGAAAGGGCCCCGTGCCATTGGGTGGGTTTTGGGGGCCCAAATGGTTTTCCCAATCGCCACCCCAAAAGGGAGGTCATTTTATTCCAGGGAAAAAAACCCTAGTTTGTTTTTTGGGGGGTGGCTGGGGTGGCCGGCTGGGTCCGAAAATCCACATACCGGTGGTTCCCAAAAAGGGGGCCCGGGGTCGGGTGG
>NW_026995338.1:0-3974 GCF_028769735.1 Zonotrichia leucophrys gambelii
GAAAAAAGTTAATTCCCCCAAAGGGGGTTTTTTTTTTTTTTTTGGGGGGGAAAAAAAAAAAAAAAAAAAAAAAAAAGAGGGAGTTATTTATCTAAAAATAAGCAATTTTTAATTAACTCCCTTTTATTTTATGGGAAAAAAAAGGGGGGTAGGAAAATTTTTTGGGAAAAAAAAAGCTTTTTTTGGCCTTTTGGGGGTTTTTTTAATTTTGAAAAATTTTTTTTGTGGCCATTTTGGAAAAACGGGTTTTTAAAAAAAAGAAAAATTTGTTTTTTAAAAAAAAAAGAACTGATAGGAAAAAAATTTTTTTTTTTTTTAAATTGGGGGACATTACTGTCTGTTTTTTAAAAAAAGTTTAAAAAAAAGAAAATCAATTTTTTTAAAAAAACTGGAGGGTTTTAAAAAAATAATTTGGGTTTTTTTCTTATATCGTTTCTGGTATGTTTTATTTTTCAGATTTTTCCCTTTCAAAAATCATTTTCCTTGTTTTCCCCTTGGGGAAAAAGGGTTTTTTTTAATGAACAGGGTTTTTCTTTTTTTTTAAAATACTTTATTTTTTTTTTTTTTTTTTTCCCCCTGTAAAAGGGGGGGTTTTTTGGGAATTTTTTTAAAAATCTTTTTAAACTTTTTTTTTATTTTGCCCCAAAAAGGTTTTTTTTTTTTTTTTTTTTCCCTTTTTTTAAAAAAAATTTTTTTAAAAGGGGGGAAAATTAATTTTTTTAAAAAAAAGGGGGGGGGCCCTTGTTTAAAAAATTTTTTTTTAAACCCCCCCCCCTGCCCGAAGCAAATGAAAAATTTTAAAATTTTTTAAAAATTTTTACTTTTAAAAAAAACCCGGGCAATTTTTTTTTCCCCCCGGGTTTTGGGGAAAATTTTGGGGGGTTTTTTTTCCCCCTTTTTTTTTTTTTTCTTGGTTTTTTCTTTAAATTTTTTTTTTTCCCCCCTCGGGGTTTTGCTTAATGAAAAGGGAAAACCCCCCCAAAATTTTTTTTTTTTGGGTTTGGTGTGTTTAAAAAGGGAAATTTTTTTTTTTGGGTGGTTTTTAACCCCCCCCTTTCTAATTAATTTAAAAACCCCCTTGGGGGCCCTTTTTTTACCCCTTTAATTAAGGGGGGGGTGCCAAAAATTCCCCCTTTTTGGAAAAAAAAATTTTTTTTCCCAAAAATGGTAAATTTTTTAAAAACCCCATTTAAAAAATTAATTTTTTTAAAAATAAGGAGGTTTATTTTCATGAAAGGAAAAATTTTTTGGGGGAAGGGTTTTTTAAGTTTTTGAAAAATGTGGGGGAAAAAAAATTTTAAAAAATTTTTTTTTTTTTTGGGTTTTGGGTTTTGTAAAAAAAGGGGAAGGTTTTTTTTTTTTTTTTTTTTAAAAAAAATTTTAATTTTCCTTTTTGTTCTTTTTTTTTGGGGGCCCCTGTTTCCTTTTTTCCAAAAAAAAATCCAGGAAAAAATTTTAATTGGGTTTAACACTTGAGGTGCAAGGGGGCTTTTCAAATTTTTCAATTTTTTTTTTTTTGGAAACCTGTTGTTTTTGTTAAAAGGAGAAATTTTTTAAATTTTTTTAAAAAAATAGAATTCCCCCTTGGGGTTTTTTGCCGGGGGGGATTTTTAAATTTGGGAAAATTCCCCCTTTTTTTCAAAATTTTTAAATCCTTAAATTTCCAAAAAAATTTTTAAAAAAAAATTTGGAAAATTTTTGGGGGGGATTCCCCTTTATTTTAGCCCCCAAAGGTTTAAAATTTTTTTTGGGGTTACGGATCTTAGAAAGGGGCAAAATTTTTTTCAACCCCCCCCCCAATTTGGAAAACTTTCCCGTTTTGGCAAATCTTTTTAAAAAGGAAGTTAATTTTAAAAAAATATGGGGTTTTTAAGTAAAATTTTTCTTGTTAAAAAAACTTAAAAATTTATTTTTTAAAAAAATTTTTTGGGGCCCGGGGGGGGGGCCCTTTTTCCCCCCCCGGGGGGTTTTTTTGGCCCCCTTTTTGGTTTGGAAAAAGGGGGGGGGTTTATTGAAAAAGAAAAAGAAAAAGGCGGGAGGGCCCGAGTTTTCCCCTTTGGGGTGGGAAAAAAAATTTGGGGGCCCCCCCCCCTTTTTTTTTTTAAAAAAAAATAAAACCGACTTTCCAAAATGGGGGTTTTAAAATTTTAGCCCGGCCCTTTTTTCAAAAATTTTTTTGCTTCAAAAAATTTTTTAAATTCCTTTTCCTGGACCCCCCTTTTTTTCCCGGGGGCCCCCCGCTTTTTTTGGAGTTTTTTGGGGTTTTTGGCCCCAAAAAATTTTTTTTTTAAGGCCTTTTAAAAAAAATTAAAAAATTTTTTAATTAAAAAATTTGGGGGGAAAAAAAAAAAACCCCCAATTTTTTTAAAAAAAAAAAAAAAAAAAATAAAAAATTTTTAAAAAAATTTTGGTTTTTTTTAAGTTGGGAATTAAAAAAAATTTAAAATATTTCCTTTGGTTTTCCTTTAAAAAAAAAAAAAGAAAAGGGGGGTTTTTGGGTTAAAAAAGGGAAGGCTTAACAAATTTTTGCCGGTGTTAAAAAAAAAAACAAAACCAAGGAAAGGGTTTTAAAAAAAAATGGATTTAAAAGGGGGGGCCCAAATTTTTATTTTTAAAAAAGGGGGAAACAACCCCGCGGAAAATTAAAGGGGGGGGAGAAGGGGGGGCCTTTTCCCCAAAGGGGGGAAAAGGGGGGGGGAAAACCGGGTTTTTTCATTAAGTTGGGCCCCCACCTTAAAAACTTTGGGGGGGTTTTTCTGGGCCCCCCATCTTTTCTTTTCGGGGGTTTTTTAAATTTTTTAAACCCTTTATTTTCCTTTTTGGATTAAAGGGGTTTCCCCCTTTAAAAGGGGGTTTTTAAAAAAAAATTTTTAAAAAAATTTTTACATTTCTTTTGGGGTTTCCCCAAAAAAATTCCTTTTGGAAAGGGGCCCCTTTTTTTCCCCCTTTTTTTTAAAAAAGGAATAGGGCTTTTTTTTTAAAAAAAAAAAAAATTAAATAGGGAAGGGGGTTTTTTCCTGTTTAAAAAAACAAAAAGGGAAAAAAAAAAACTTTTTTGGGGGGAAAATAAAAAAACCCATTTTTAAACAGATAAAAAAAATTTTTTTTAGGGGGAAAAAAAAAAAAAGTAAAAAGCTTTAAAAATTTTTCCACAGAAAACCTTTTTTTGCCCCAGTAAAATACAAAAGCAAGTTTAAGGAAAAAAAGGGGGTTTTTGGGGGGGCTGGGGTTTTAAAGGGGAAAAAAAACAAGAAGGAAAAAAACCCCCCGGTCCCAAACCCCTTTTTTCCTTACCCCCTTTAAAAATTTTTATTTTAAAAATCCCATTTCCGGGAAATTCATTTTTTGGGGGTTTTCCCTTTTTAAAATTAAAAATTGGGTTTTTTTGCCCCTTGCCTTTTTCCCCCATTTGCAAAGGGAAAAACCCGGGGTGAAAAAAAATCCCTTGTGGGGGGGCTTTTTTCTGTAAAAAAAACCCCTTTTAAAAAAATAATTTTTAAAAAAAAAAGAAAAAATTTTTTTTTGGGGAAAACCTTCATAAACCCCAAATTTCCTCCCCTAAAAACCAAAAGTTACCAAAAATTCCAAAAAATTTAAAACATTTTTGGGGGGTTTGTTCCCCCCTTTCAAGAAACCGGTTTTTGCCCCGATATTATCCCTTTTTTTTAAAAAATCAGTAAAAAGGGGGATCATTATAACCCCGTCTTTTTTTTTATAATAATTTTTTCCTTTTTTTCCCCCCCCGCCCTTTTTCCTAAAAAGGGAGATTTTCCTTGGGGAGGGTGAAAAGGCAGGTTTTCCCTCCGGGGTTTTTTTGTTCATTTTTTTTAAATTTTCCCCAAAAATTTCCCAGCAAATTTTAAATTTTTTTTTAAAAAAGAAAAGAAAATTTAAAAGGGGGGTTCTCTGTTTTGCATTTAAAAACAAGGGTTTTTGTTTTTTTTATTTACCCCAAAGAAAAAAAAAAAAGGAAT
>NW_026995339.1:0-3974 GCF_028769735.1 Zonotrichia leucophrys gambelii
CTGCAATATGAGCCAGTTTATGGGCAGTTTTCTTCCAGGGAAAAGGGCCGTAGTATTTGTTTGGTGACCGTGGCTGGGAGTGCCGGCTGGCTCCTGAAATCCACGATCACAGGATGGTTCCCAGATGAAAGGTGCACCAGTGCCGAGTCAGGTGGTTTGATGGGGAAGTGCTCCTCCAATTGCCAGCAAAAGCGGGGCGGTGAGTTTTGTTGCCAGGGAAGGGCCGTGGTTTGTGTTGGGGGCCTGTGGCTGGGAGTGGCCCTGGCTCCTGAAAATCCACGATAGCAGGATGGTTCCAGATGAAATGTGCAGCAGTGCCAGTCGGGCTGGTTGATAGTACCAAGTGGCTCCTGCAACTGCCAGCCAGAGAGGGCAGGTCTGTTTAATTCAGGGAAGGACCGTGTTTTGTTTGGGGACCGTGGCTGGGAGTGGCCGGTGCTCCGAAAACCTCGGGTGGTTCAGGAAAGGTGGCGCGGCAGTGGGCTGGTTGATAGAGGAAGTGGTCCGAATGCAGCCAGAAGAGGGCAGTGGTTTAATTCCAGGGAAAGGGCCGTAGTTTTGTTTCCGGGGGGGTGGCGGTGGCCTGAAACGATAGCGGATGGTTCCCAATGAAAGGTGGCACCAGTACGGTGGGCTGGATTGAGGCAAGTGCCTGCATCTGCCGCCAATGACGGGAGGCAGTTTACTCCAGGAAAGGGCCGTGT
The DNA here is from genome assembly GCF_028769735.1 of Zonotrichia leucophrys gambelii. Classification (NCBI taxonomy): domain Eukaryota; kingdom Metazoa; phylum Chordata; class Aves; order Passeriformes; family Passerellidae; genus Zonotrichia; species Zonotrichia leucophrys. Next base: position 705 of record NW_026995339.1, read on the forward strand.
TTTGTTCGGGGGCCTGTGGCTGGGAGTGGCCGGCTGGCTCCTGAAAATCACGATAGCAGGAGGTTCCCAGATGAAAGGTGGCACCAGTGCCAGTTGGGCGGTTTGATATACCAAGTGGCTCTGCAATTGCCAGCCAGATGATGGGCAGGTCAGTTTTACTTCCAGGGAAAAGGCGTATATTGTTTGGGGACTTGTGGCTGGGAGTGGCCGGCTGGCTCCTGAAAATCCACGATACGCAGGATGGTTCCCAGATGAAAGGTGGCACCAGTGCGAGTCGGGCTGGTTTGATAAAGGAAGTGGCTCCGCAATCTTCCAGCCAGAAGCGGGGGGTAGTTTTTTTGCCAGGGAAAAGGGCCGTGGTTTGTGTTCGGGGCTGTGGCTGGGAGTGGCCGGCTGGCTCCTGAAAATCCACAATACGCAGGATTGTTCCCAGATGAAAGGTGACACCAGTGCCAGGTCGGGCTCGTTTGATAGAGGCAAGTGGCTCCTGCAATCTGCCAGCCAGATGACGGGCAGGTCAGTTTTACTTCCAGGGAAAAGGCCGTAGTTTGTGTTCGGGGGCCTGTGGCTGGGAGTGGCCGGCTGGCTCCTGAAAATCCACGATACGCAGGATGGTTCCCAGATGAAAGGTGGCACCAGTGTCGAGTCGGGCTGCATTGATAGACTCAAGTGGCTCCTTCAATCTGCCAGCCAGATGACGGGCAGGTCAGTTTTACTTCCAGGGAAAAGGGCCGTAGTTTGAGTTTTTGGGGAATTGTGGCTGGTAGTGGACGGCTGGCTCCTGAATATCCACGATACGCAGGATGGTTCCCAGATGAAAGGTGGCACCAGTACCGAGTCGGGCTGGATTGATAGAGGCAAGTGGCTCCTGCAATCTGCCAGCCAGAAGACGGGCAGGTCAGATTTACTTCCAGGAAAAAGGGCCGTGGTTTGTATTCGGGGGCCTGTGGCTGGGGGTGGCCGGCTGGCTCCTGAAAATCCACGATACGCAGGATGGTTCCCAGATGAAAGGTGGCACCAGAGCCGAGTCGGACTGGATTGATAGAGGCAAGTGGCTCCTGCAATCTGCCAGCCAGATGACGGGCAGTTCAGTTTTACTTCCAGGGAAAAGGGCCGTGGTTTGTGTTCGGGGGCCTGTGGCTGGGAGTGGCCGGCTGGCTCCTGAAAATCCACGATATGCAGGATGGTTCCCAGATGAAAGGTGGCACCAGTGCCAAGTTGGGCAGGTTTGATATTACCAAGAGGCTGCTGCAATGTGCCAGCCAGATGATGGGCAGGTCAGTTTTACTTCCAGGGAAAAGGGCCGTAGATTGTTTTTGGGGACTTGTGGCTGGGAGTGGCCGGCTGGCTCCTGAAAATCCACGATACGCTGGATGGCTCCCAGACCCAAGGTGGCACCAGTGCCGAGTCAGGATGGTTTGATAGAGGGAAGTGGCTCCTGCAATCTGCCAGCCAGAAGCGGGGCGGGTGAGTTTTGTTTTCCAGGGAAAAGGGCCGTGGTTTGTGTTCAGGGGCCTGTGGCTGGGAGTGGCCGGCTGGCTCCTGAAAATCCACGATACGCAGGATGGTTCCCAGATGAAATGTGGCAGCAGTGCCAAGTCGGGCTGGTTTGATAGAGGCAAGTGGCTCCTGCAATCTGCCAGCCAGATGACGGGCAGGTCAGATTTACTTCCAGGGAAAAGGGCCGTGGTTTGTGTTCGGGGCCTGTGGCTGGAGTGGCCGGCTGGCTCCTGAAAATCCACATACGCAGGATGGTTCCCAGATGAAAGGTGCACCAGTGCCAGTCGGGCGGATTGATAGAGCAAGTGGCTCCTGCAATCTGCAGCCAGAGACGGGCAGGTCAGTTTACTTCCAGGAAAAGGGCGTAGTTTGTTTGGGGGCCTGTGGCTGGGAGTGGCGGCTGCTCCTGAAAATCCACATACCAGGATGGTTCCCAGATGAAAGGTGGCACCAGTGCGAGTCGGGCTGATTGATAGAGGCAAGTGGCTCCTTCAATCTGCCAGCCAGATGACGGGCAGGTCAGTTTTACTTCCAGGGAAAAGGGCCGTGGTTTGTGTTCGGGGGCCTGTGGCTGGGAGTGGCCGGCTGGCTCCTGAAAATCCACGATACGCAGGATGGTTCCCAGAGGGGGGGGGGGGGGGGGGGGGGGGGGGGGGGGGGGGGGGGGGGGGGGGGGGGGGGGGGGGGGGGTTGATAGAGGCAAGTGGCTCCTGCAATCTGCCAGCCAGATGACGGGCAGGTCAGTTTTACTTCCAGGAAAAGGGCCGTAGTTTTGTTGGGGGCCTGTGGCTGGGAGTGGCCGGCTGGCTCCTGAAAATCCACGATACCAGGATGGTTCCCAGATGAAAGGTGGCACCAGTGCGAGTCGGGCTGGTTTGATAGAGGAAGTGGCTCCTGCAATCTGCCAGCCAGAAGCGGGCGGTAGTTTTTTCCAGGGAAAAGGGCCGTGGTTTGTGTTCGGGGCCTGTGGCTGGAGTGGCCGGCTGGCTCCTGAAAATCCACGATACGCAGGATGGTTCCCAGATGAAAGGTGGCACCAGTGCAAGTCGGGCTGGTTGATAGAGGCAAGTGGCTCCTGCAATCTGCCAGCCAGATGACGGGCAGGTCAGTTTACTTCCAGGGAAAAGGCCGTGTTTGGTTTGGGGCCTGTGGCTGGGAGTGGCCGGCTGGCTCCTGAAAATCCACATACGCAGGATGGTTCCCAGATGAAAGGTGCACCAGTGCCAGTGGGCTGGTTGATAACAAGTGGCTCCTGCAATCTGCCAGCCAGATGATGGGCAGGTCAGTTTACTTCCAGGAAAAGGGCCGTAGTTTTTTGGGGCTGTGGCTGGGAGTGGCCGGCTGGCTCCTGAAAATCCAATACGCAGGATGGTTCCAATGAAAGGTGGCACAGTGCAGTCGGGCTGGTTTGATAGAGGCAAGTGGCTCCTGCAATCTGCCAGCCAGAGACGGCAGGTCAGTTTTATTCCAGGGAAAAGGGCCGTGGATTTTGTTCTGGGCCTGTGGCTGGGAGTGGCCGGCTGGCTCCTGAAAATCCACATACGCAGGATGGTTCCCAGATGAAAGGTGGCACCAGTGCCAAGTCGGGCTGGTTTGATAGAGGCAAGTGGCTCCTGCAATCTGCCAGCCAGATGACGGCAGGTCAGTTTAAATTCCAGGAAAAGGCCGTAGTTTTGTTTGGGGCCTGTGGCTGGGAGTGGCCGGCTGGCTCCTGAAAATCCACGATACGCAGGATGGTTCCCAGATGAAAGGTGGCACCAGTGCCGAAGT
>NW_026995340.1:0-3974 GCF_028769735.1 Zonotrichia leucophrys gambelii
GGTTGTGTTCGGGCCTGTGGCTCGAAGTGGCCAGGCTGTTAAATAGAGGGGCACAGTGGTCGGGCAATTGCAGAGGGCTGTTGCTGCGAGCGGGGTAGGGTTGTTCGGAATGGCCGGCGAAGAGGAGGCGTGTCTTCCAGTGAAAGGGCCCTGATGTGTCGGCAGTGGTTGAGAGAGAAGGCCTGCAATCCACGTCGCGGATGGTCGGATGAATGCCAGCCAGAGTGGGGGTTTTGAGAGGAAGGGCCTGTCTGCACTGCCGACTGGGCAGGTGGTAATTGAAACAGACGTAGTGTTCAGGGAAGTGGGCTGGAGTCCGCGGCTGATTATCAGAAAGGGTTGTTCCACCTGAAAGGGGCCTGGTTCGTGATCAGAGGAAGTGCTTCCTGCAATGGGCCACAGTGGAGGTGCGGTTTGCTCCTGAAAAGCCAGAACGTGTGGTCCAGTGAAAGGGGACTTCCGGGGCGTAGATGATACGAGGGGTCCCAGAAGTGCACCAAACGGGCGGGTGTTTTGACAGGGAAAAGGCCCTGTTTTGCGGGCTGGGTGGGGGCGGCTTGCAGGAAAGGCCGGTTGATCGGGTGGTTCGTGAAGGTGGCACGTGCCGGCGGCAGATGATGAGGAGGTCCTGAATTGCCAGCCAGATCGGGCAGTCGTTTAATCAGGGGGGGGGGGGGGGGGGGGGGGGGGGGGGGGGGGGGGGGGGGGGGGGGGGGGGGGGGGGGGGGGGGGGGGGGGGGGGGGGGGGGGGGGGGGGGGGGGGGGGGGGGGGGGGGGGGGGGGGGGGGGGGGGGGGGGGGGGGGGGGGGGGGGGGGGGGGGGGGGGGGGGGGGGGGGGGGGGGGGGGGGGGGGGGGGGGGGGGGGGGGGGGGGGGGGGGGGGGGGGGGGGGGGGGGGGGGGGGGGGGGGGGGGGGGGGGGGGGGGGGGGGGGGGGGGGGGGGGGGGGGGGGGGGGGGGGGGGGGGGGGGGGGGGGGGGGGGGGGGGGGGGGGGGGGGGGGGGGGGGGGGGGGGGGGGGGGGGGGGGGGGGGGGGGGGGGGGGGGGGGGGGGGGGGGGGGGGGGGGGGGGGGGGGGGGGGGGGGGGGGGGGGGGGGGGGGGGGGGGGGGGGGGGGGGGGGGGGGGGGGGGGGGGGGGGGGGGGGGGGGTTGGGCTGCGGTGCTGTCTAAATCCGATACCGATGGTTCCCGTGAGGTGCACATACGTGGGTGTTGTGGAAGTTCTCAATCTCCAGCCACGGCGGGTGATTTCTTGCAGGGAAAGGCCGTGTTGTCGGGCTGTGGGTGCCGTGGCTCAAATCCAGATACAGATGGTTCAGATGAAAGTGGCACTGCAAGGTGATGATGAGCTGCTCTGCAATTGCAGCAGGAGGCAGCGTTTTCAGGGAAAAGGCTTTTGTGGGCTGTGTGGGGTGGCGTGTCGAAACCGAACGCAGGAGGTTCCCATGAAAGGTGCACCATCGAGTCGCTGTTGAAGAGAGTTCTGCATTGCCAGCCAGGGCGAGTTCTCCGAACGTGTTTTGTGGGCCTGCGGGCCGGCTGGCTGAAAACCGATACGGATGTTCAATGAAGTGGCACAGCCAGTGGTGTGTAGAGATGCTGCAATCTGCCAGCAGGGGGTGTTTTCGAAGGCGTGTGTTTGGGCTGTGGATGGCGCGGCTCCGAAACAGTAGAGAGTCAGATGAAGGCAGATGGTGAAAAGTGTCTGCATCGCGCCAAAGGCGGTTTTTCAGGAAGGCGTGTTTTGGGCTGGTGGAGCGTGGCTCCTGAATCCAAGCAGGAGGTCAATGAAGTGGCACCTCAGTGTGGTTGACAAGTCGCATCTCAGCCGAAGGGGGTTTTCCGGAAGGGCGTGTTTTTGGGCTGCTGATGCGGCTGAAAACAACCGGATGTTCAGGAAAGTGCTCAGTGTTGATAAGTGTCAATTAGCCAAGGCGTTTTCAGGAAAAGGGGTTGTGGGCGTGGGAGCGCGCTCCTAACCACTAGCAGGAGGTCCAATGAAAGGTGGACAGCGTCGGCGTTGAAGAAGTGCTCTGCAATCTGCCAGAGCGGTGTTCTCGGGAAAAGGGCCGTGTTTGTTTGGGGGCCTGTGGCTGGGAGTGGCCGGCTGGCTCCTGAAAATCCACGATACGCAGGATGGTTCCAGATGAAAGGTGGCACCAGTGCCGAGTCGGGCTGGTTTGAAGAGGCAAGTGGCTCCTGCAATCTGCCACCAGATGACGGGCAGGTCAGTTTACTTCCAGGGAAAAGGGCCCGTAATTTTGTTTGGGGGCCTGTGGCTGGGAGTGGCCGGCTGGCTCCTGAAAATCCACGATACGCAGGATGGTTCCCAGATGAAAGTGGCACATGCCAAGTCGGCCGTTTGATAGAACCAAGTGGCTCCTGCAATCTGCCAGCCTGAAGATGGGCAGGTCTGTTTTCTTTGCCAGGGAAAAGGGCCGTAGTATTTGTTTGGGGACCTGTGGCTGGGAGTGGCCGGCTGGCTCCTGAAAATCCACGATACGCAGGATGGTTCCCAGATGAAAGGTGGCACCAGTGTCGAGTCGGGCTGGTTTGATAACCAAGTGGCTCCTGCAATCTGCCAGCCAGAAGCGGCGGGTGAGTTTTTTTGCCAGGGAAAAGTCCGTGGTTTGTGTTCGGGGCCTGTGCTGGAGTGGCCGCTGGCTCCTGAAAATCCACGATACGCAGGATGGTTCCCAGATGAAAGGTGGCACCTACCGAGTCGGCTGGATTGATAGAGGCAAGTGCTCCTGCAATCTGGCAGCCAGAACGGGCAGGTCAGTTTACTTCCAGGGAAAAGGGCCGTAGTTGTGTTCGGGGCCTGTGGCTGGGATGGCCGGCTGGCTCCTGAAAATCCACGATACGCAGGATGGTTCCCAGATGAAAGGTGGCACCAGTGCCAAGTCGGGCTGGATTGATAGAGGCAAGTGGCTCCTGCAATCTGCCAGCCAGAGATGGGCAGGTCAGTTTACTTCAGGGAAAAGGGCCGTAGTTTGTTTGGGGCCTGTGGCTGGGAGTGGGGCTGGCTCCTGAAAATCCACGATACGCAGGATGGTTCCCAGATGAAAGGTGGCACCAGTCGAGTCGGCTGGTTTGATAGAGGAAGTGGCTCCTGCAATCTGCCAGCCAGAGCGGGCGGTGAGTTTTGTTTCCAGGGAAAAGGGCCGTGTTTGTGTTCGGGGGCCTGTGGCTGGGAGTGGCCGGCTGGCTCCTGAAAATCCACGATACGCAGGATGGTTCCCAGATGAAAGGTGGCACCAGTACCGAGTCGGGCTGGTTTGATAGATGGAAGTGTCTCCTGCAATCTGCCAGCCAGAAGGGGCGGGTGAGTTTCTTTCCAGGGAAAGGGCCGTAGTTTGTTTGGGGCTGTGGCTGGAGTGGCCGGCTGGCTCCTGAAAATCCACGATACGCAGGATGGTTCCCAGATGAAAGTGGCACCAGTACCAAGTCGGGCTGGTTGATAGACAAGTGCTCCTGCAATCTGCCAGCCAGAGGTGGGCAGGTCGTTTTATTCCAGGGAAAAGGGCCGTAGTTTTGTTGGGGCTGTGGCTGGAGTGGCCGGCTGGCTCCTGAAAATCCACAATACGCAGGATGGTTCCCAGATGAAAGGTGGCACCATGCCGAGTCGGGCTGGTTGATAGAGCAAGTGGCTCCTGCAATCTGCCAGCCAGAAGGGGGGTAGTTTTATTCCAGGGAAAAGGGCCGTGTTTTGTTTGGGGCCTGTGCTGGGAGTGGCCGGCTGGCTCCTGAAATCCACGATACGCAGGATGGTTCCCAGATGAAAGGTGGCACATCAAGTCGGGCTGGTTTGATAGAGAAGTGGCTCCTGCAATCTGCCAGCCAGAAGGGGGCGGTGGTTTCTTTGCCAGGGAAAAGGGCCGTGTTTTGTTCTGGGGCCTGTGCTGGGAGTGGCCGGCTGGCTCCTGAAAATCCACGATACGCAGGATGGTTCCCAGATGAAGGTGGCACCAGTGCC
>NW_026995341.1:0-3972 GCF_028769735.1 Zonotrichia leucophrys gambelii
CAGCCACAGGCCCCCAACACAAACCACGGCCCTTTTCCTGGCAAGAAAACTCACCCGCCCCGCTTCTGGCTGGCAGATTGCAGGAGACACTTTCCTCAATCAAACCAGCCCGACTCGGTACTGGTGCCACCTTTCATCTGGGAACCATCCTGCGTATCGTGGATTTTCAGGAGCCAGCCGGCCACTCCCAGCCACAGGCCCCGAAACACAAACTACGGCCCTTTTCCCTGGAAGTAAAACTGACCTGCCCGTCATCTGGCTGGCAGATTGCAGGAGCCACTTGCCTCTATCAATCCAGCCCGACTCGGCACTGGTGCCACCTTTCATCTGGGAACCATCCTGCGTATCGTGGATTTTCAGGAGCCAGCCGGCCACTCCCAGCCACAGGCCCCCAAACAAAACTACGGCCCTTTTCCCTGGAAGTAAAACTGACCTGCCCGTCTTCTGGCTGGCAGATTGCAGGAGCCACTTGCCTCTATCAATACCAGCCCGACTCGGCACTGGTGCCACCTTTCATCTGGAACCATCCTGCGTATCGTGGATTTTCAGGAGCCAGCCGGCCACTCCAGCCACAGGCCCCCGAAACACAACTACGGCCCTTTTCCCTGGCAAGAAAACTCACCTGCCCGTCTCTGGCTGGCAGATTGCAGGAGCCACTTGCCTCTATCAATCCAGCCCGACTCAGCACTGGTGCCACCTTTCATCTGGGAACCATCCTGCGTATCGTGGATTTTCAGGAGCCAGCCGGCCACTCCCAGCCACAGGCCCCGAAACACAAACTACGGCCCTTTTCCCTGGAAAGTAAAACTCACCTGCCCGTCTTCTGGCTGGCAGATTGCAGGAGCCACTTGCCTCTATCAATCCAGCCCGACTCGACTGGTGCCACCTTTCATCTGGGAACCATCCTGCGTATCGTGGATTTTCAGGAGCCAGCCGGCCACTCCCAGCCACAGGCCCCCGAACACAAACTACGGCCCTTTTCCCTGGAAGTAAAACTGACCTGCCCGTCATCTGGCTGGCAGATTGCAGGAGCCACTTGCCTCTATCAATCCAGCCCGACTCGGACACTGGTGCCACCTTTCATCTGGGAACCATCCTGCGTATCGTGGATTTTCAGGAGCCAGCCGGCCACTCCCAGCCACAGGCCCCCGAACACAAACTACGGCCCTTTTCCCTGGAAGTAAAACTGACCTGCCCGTCATCTGGCTGGCAGATTGCAGGAGCCACTTGCCTCTATCAATCCAGCCCGACTCGCACTGGTGCCACCTTTCATCTGGGAACCATCCTGCGTATCGTGGATTTTCAGGAGCCAGCCGGCCACTCCCAGCCACAGGCCCCCAAACACAAACTACGGCCCTTTTCCCTGGAAAGAAAACTGACCCGCCCGCTTCTGGCTGGCAGATTGCAGGAGCCACTTCCTCTATCAACCAGCCCGACTCGGCACTGGTGCCACCTTTCATCTGGGAACCATCCTGCGTATCGTGGATTTTCAGGAGCCAGCCGGCCACTCCCAGCCACAGGCCCCCAACACAAACCACGGCCCTTTTCCCTGGAAGTAAAACTGACCTGCCCCTCTTCTGGCTGGCAGATTGCAGGAGACACTTCCCTCTATCAATCCAGCCCGACTCGGACTGGTGCCACCTTTCATCTGGGAACCATCCTGCGTATCGTGGATTTTCAGGAGCCAGCCGGCCACTCCCAGCCACAGGCCCCCAACACAAACTACGGCCCTTTTCCCTGGAAGTAAGACTGACCTGCCCGTCATCTGGCTGGCAGATTGCAGGAGCCACTTGCCTCTATCAATCCAGCCCGACTCGACTGGGGGGGGGGGGGGGGGGGGCCCCCCCCCCCCCCCCCCCCCCCCCCCCCCAAACAAAACTACGGCCCTTTTCCCTGGAAGTAAAACTGACCTGCCCATCTTCTGGCTGGCAGATTGCAGGAGCCACTTGCCTCTATCAATCCAGCCTGACTCGACACTGGTGCCACCTTTCATCTGGGAACCATCCTGCGTATCGTGGATTTTCAGGAGCCAGCCGGCCACTCCCAGCCACAGGCCCCCAAACACAAACTACGGCCCTTTTCCCTGGAAGTAAGACTGACCTGCCCGTCATCTGGCTGGCAGATTGCAGGAGCCACTTGCCTCTATCAATCCAGCCCGACTCGACACTGGTGCCACCTTTCATCTGGGAACCATCCTGCGTATCGTGGATTTTCAGGAGCCAGCCGGCCACTGCCAGCCACAGGCCCCCGAACACAAACCACGGCCCTTTTCCCTGGCAAAGAAAACTCACCCGCCCCGCTTCTGGCTGGCAGATTGCAGGAGACACTTCCCTCTATCAAACCAGCCCGACTCGGTACTGGTGCCACCTTTCATCTGGGAACCATCCTGCGTATCGTGGATTTTCAGGAGCCAGCCGGCCACTCCCAGCCACAGGCCCCCAAACACAAACTACGGCCCTTTTCCCTGGAAGTAAAACTGACCTGCCCGTCATCTGGCTGGCAGATTGCAGGAGCCACTTGCCTCTATCAATCCAGCCCGACTCGGCACTGGTGCCACCTTTCATCTGGGAACCATCCTGCGTATCGTGGATTTTCAGGAGCCAGCCGGCCACTCCCAGCCACAGGCCCCCGAACACAAACTACGGCCCTTTTCCCTGGAAGTAAAACTGACCTGCCCGTCTTCTGGCTGGCAGATTGCAGGAGCCACTTGCCTCTATCAATCCAGCCCGACTCGCACTGGTGCCACCTTTCATCTGGGAACCATCCTGCGTATCGTGGATTTTCAGGAGCCAGCCGGCCACTCCCAGCCACAGGCCCCCAAACAAAAACTACGGCCCTTTTCCCTGGAAGTAAAACTGACCTGCCCGCTTCTGGCTGGCAGATTGCAGGAGCCACTTGCCTCTATCAATCCAGCCCGACTCGACACTGGTGCCACCTTTCATCTGGGAACCATCCTGCGTATCGTGGATTTTCAGGAGCCAGCCGGCCACTCCCAGCCACAGGCCCCAAAACAAACACGGCCCTTTTCCCTGGCAAGAAAACTCACCCGCCCCTTCTGGCTGGCAGATTGCAGGAGCCACTTCCTCTATCAATCCAGCCCGACTCGGCACTGGTGCCACCTTTCATCTGGGAACCATCCTGCGTATCGTGGATTTTCAGGAGCCAGCCGGCCACTCCAGCCACAGGCCCCCAAACACAAACACGGCCCTTTTCCCTGGAAGTAAAACTGACCTGCCCGTCATCTGGCTGGCAGATTGCAGGAGCCACTTGCCTCTATCAATCCAGCCCGACTCGACACTGGTGCCACCTTTCATCTGGGAACCATCCTGCGTATCGTGGATTTTCAGGAGCCAGCCGGCCACTCCCAGCCACAGGCCCCCAAACACAAACCACGGCCCTTTTCCCTGGAAGTAAAACTGACCCTGCCCTCTTCTGGCTGGCAGATTGCAGGAGCCACTTGCCTCTATCAATCCAGCCCGACTCGCACTGGTGCCACCTTTCATCTGGGAACCATCCTGCGTATCGTGGATTTTCAGGAGCCAGCCGGCCACTCCAGCCACAGGCCCCCGAACACAAACTACGGCCCTTTTCCCTGGAAGTAAAACTGACCTGCCCGTCTCTGGCTGGCAGATTGCAGGAGCCACTTGCCTCTATCAATCCAGCCCGACTCGACACTGGTGCCACCTTTCATCTGGGAACCATCCTGCGTATCGTGGATTTTCAGGAGCCAGCCGGCCACTCCCAGCCACAGGCCCCCGAACACAAACACGGCCCTTTTCCCTGGAAGAAAACTGACCTCCCGCTTCTGGCTGGCAGATTGCAGAGAGGAGCCACTTGCTTATCAATCCAGGCCCCCCGTCTTGGCACTGGTGCCTCCTTTCTATCTGGGAACCATCCTGCGTATGTGGATTTTCTGGAGCAGCGGCCACACCCAGCCACAGGCCCCGAACACAAACCACGGCCCTTTTTCCC
>NW_026995342.1:0-3971 GCF_028769735.1 Zonotrichia leucophrys gambelii
CGACTCGACACTGGTGCCACCTTTCATCTGGGAACCATCCTGCGTATCGTGGATTTTCAGGAGCCAGCCGGCCACTCCCAGCCACAGGCCCCCAAACAAAACTACGGCCCTTTTCCCTGGAAGTAAACTGACCTGCCCGTCATCTGGCTGGCAGATTGCAGGAGCCACTTGCCTCTATCAATCCAGCCCGACTCGACACTGTGCCACCTTTCATCCTGGGAACCATCCTGCGTATCGTGGATTTTCAGGAGCCAGCCGGCCCTCCCAGCCACAGGCCCCCGAACACAAACCACGGCCTTTTCCCTGGCAAAGAAATCTCACCCGCCCGCTTCTGGCTGGCAGATTGCAGGAGCCACTTCCTCTATCAAACCAGCCCGACTCGGTACTGGTGCCACCTTTCATCTGGAACCATCCGCGATCGTGGATTTTCAGGAGCCAGCCGGCCACTCCAGCCACAGGCCCCAAACAAAACTACGGCCCTTTTCCCCGGAAGTAAAACTGACCTGCCCGTCAACTGGCTGGCAGATTGCAGGAGCCACTTGCCTCTATCAATCCCGCCCGACTCGGCACTGGTGCCCCCTTTCATCTGGGAACCATCCTGGTATCGTGGATTTTCAGGAGCCAGCCGCCACTCCAGCCACAGGCCCCCAACAACAAACCACGGCCCTTTTTCCCCGGCAAAGTAAAAATACCGCCCCGCTTTTGGCTGGCAGATATTGCAGGAGCCCCTTCCCCCTATCAAACAGCCCGACTCGGTACTGGTGCCACCTTTCATCTGGGAACCATCCTGTGTATGTGGGTTTTCAGGGGCCAGCCGGCCACTCCCAGCCACAGGCCCCCAAACAAAACTACGGCCCTTTTTCCCTGGAAGTAAAACTGACCGCCCGTCTCTGGCTGGCAAATTGCAGGAGCCACTTGCCTCTATCAATCCATCCCGACTCGGCACTGGTGCCACCTTTCATCTGGGAACCATCCTGCGTATGTGGATTTTCAGGAGCCAGCCGGGCCCCTCCCAGCCACAGGCCCCCAAAAACAAACCACGGCCCTTTTCCCTTGAAGTAAAACTGACCTGCCCGTCATCTGGCTGGCAATTGCAGGGCCACTTGCCTCTATCAAACCAGCCCACTGGGGGCTGGTGCCACCTTTCATCTGGGAAAACCCTCCTGCGTATCGTGGATTTTCAGGGGCCAGCCGGCCACTCCCAGCCACAGGTCCCCAACAAAAAAACCCCGGCCCTTTTCCCTGGAAAAAAAACTACGCCCCGCTTCTGGCTGGCAGATTGCAGGAGCCACTTGCCTCTATCAAACCACCCGACTGGACTGGTGCCACCTTTCATCTGGAACCATCCTGCGTATCGTGGATTTTCAGGGGCCAGCGCCACTCCCAAAACCACAGGGCCCCCAAACAAAATTTCGGCCCTTTCCCTGGAATTTTTAAATGACCTGCCCGTCTTCTGGCTGGCAATTGCAGGAGCCACTTGCTCTATCAATCCAGCCCGACTTCGGCACTGGTGCCACCTTTCATCTGGGAACCATCCTGCGTATCGTGGATTTTCAGGAAACCAGCCGGCCACTCCCAGCCCCAGGGCCCCAAACAATACTACGGGCCCTTTTCCCTGGAATTAAAACGACCTGCCCATCTTCTGGCTGGCAATTGCAGGACCACTTGGTACAAACAAAACCCGCCCCACTTGGCACTGCTGCCTCTTTAATCTGGGAAAACCCTCCTGCGTATCGTGGATTTTCAGGAGCCAGCCGGGACTCCCAGCCACAGGCCCCCCAACAAAAACCAACGGCCTTTTCCCTGGCAAAAAAACTCACCCGCCCCGCTTCTGGCTGGCAGATTGCAGGAGCACTTCCTCTATCAAACCAGCCCGCCCCGGTATGTGCCACCTTTCATCTGGGAACCATCCTGCGTATCGTGGATTTTCCCGGAGCCAGCCGGCCACTCCCAGCCACAGGCCCCCAAACACAAAATACGGCCATTTTCCCTGAAGTAAAACTGACCTGCCCTCATCTGGCTGCAATTGCAGGACCACTTGGTTATCAACCGCCCCAACGGCACTGGTGCCACCTTTCATCTGGGAACCATCCTGCGTATCGTGGATTTTTAGGGGCCAGCCGCCACTCCCAGCCACAGGCCCCCGAACACAAACCACGGCCCTTTTCCCCCGGAAAAAAACTACCCGCCCCCCCCTCGGCTGGCAGATTTCAGGGACACTTCCTCTACAAAAAAGCCATTTGGCACTGGGCCACCTTTCATCTGGGAACCCTCCCTTTCATCGTGGATTTTTAGGGGGAGGCCCCACTCCCCCGCACAGGCCCCAAAAAATACTACGGCCCCTTTTCCCGGAATTAAAAGAAATGCCCATCTCTGGGGGCAGAATGCAGGAGCCATTTCCCTTTTCAAACCAACCCGACTTGGCACTGGTGCCACCTTTTTTCTGGGCCATCCGGTATTGTGGATTTTCGGGGCAACCGGGCCCCTCCCCCCCAAGTCCCCAAAAAAATCTCGCCTTTTTCCCCGGAATAAAACGAAACCCCCCGCCCCTCTCTGGCTGGCAATTTAGACCACTTGGTTATCAAACCCGCCAACTTGGCACTGGTGCCACCTTTTATCTGGGGAAACCCTCCTCGTATCGTGGATTTCAGGAGCCAGCCGGCCATCCCCGCCACACCCCCAAAAAAAAACCACGGCCCCTTTTTCCCCGGAAGTAAAACTACTTTCCGGGCATCTGGCTGCAGATTGAGGGGCCACTTGCCTCTAAAAACCACCGATTGGGACTGGGCCAACTTTCACTGGGAACCATCCCTATGTGGATTTTAGGAGCCACCGGCCATCCACCACGGGCCCCCCAAAAACAAACCACTCCTTTTCCCTGGCAAAGAAAAAATCACCCGCCCCCCTTCTGGCTGGCAGATTGCAGGGGAACCCCTTCCCCCCTCAAACCAGCCGACTTGACTGGTGCCACCTCATTGGAACCATCCTGCTAAACGTGGATTTTTTTAGGGCCAAACCGGCCACTCCCGCCACGGCCCCCCAAAAACAAATACGGCCTTTTCCTGGAATAAAACGACCTGCCCGTCATCTGGCGGGAGATTGCAGGGGCCCCTTCCTCTATCAAAACCCGCCCGACTGGGGGCTGGTGCCACCTTCTTGGGAACCATTTCCCGCTATCGTGGATTTTCGGAGCCACCGGCCCCCCCCAGCCACAGGCCCCAAAAACAAACTACGGCCCTTTTCCCTGGAAAAAAAAACTGACCTGCCCGTTCTGGCTGGCAGATTGCAGGAGCCACTTGCCTCTATCAATCCAGCCCGACTGGCACTGGTGCCACCTTTCATCTGGGAACCATCCTGCGTATCGTGGATTTTCAGGAGCCAGCCGGCCACTCCCCGCCACAGGCCCCCGAACACAAACCACGGCCCTTTTCCCTGGAAGTAAACTGACCTGCCCGTCATCTGGCTGGCAGATTGCAGGAGCCACTTGCCTCTATCAATCCAGCCCGACTTGGCACTGGTGCCACCTTTAATCTGGGAACCATCCTGCGTATCGTGGATTTTCAGGAGCCAGCCGGCACTCCCAGCCACAGCCCCAACACAAACCACGGCCCCTTTCCCTGAAGAAAACTCACCGCCCCGCTTCTGGCTGGCAGATTGCAGGAGCCACTTCCTCTATCAACCAGCCCGACTCGGTACTGGATGCCACCTTTCATCTGGGAACCATCCTTGCGTATCGTGGATTTTCAGGAGCCAGCCGGCCCATCCCAGCCACAGGCCCCGAACAAAACCACGGCCCTTTTCCCTGGAAGTAAAATGACCTGCCGTCCTGGGGCAGATTTCAGGGCCACTTGCCTCTATCCCAAAACCCGCCCCCCACTCGGTACTTTGGGGCCCCCATTCATCTGGGAACCATCCTTTCTTATCGGGGGTTTTCAGGAGCCAGCCCGGGCCCCTCCCAGCCACAGGGCCCC
>NW_026995343.1:0-3971 GCF_028769735.1 Zonotrichia leucophrys gambelii
CGGCTGGGTTGATAGAGGCGTGGCCTGCATCTGCCACCAGATGGGCAGGTCAGTTTTACTTCAGGGAAAAGGCCGTAGTTTGTGTTTGGGGGCCTGTGGCTGGGACGTGGCCGGCTGGCTCCTGAAAATCCACGATACCAGGATGGTTCCCAGATGAAAGGTGGCACCAGTACCGAAATCGGGCTGGTTTTTATAGAGGGGAAATGTCTCCTGCAATCTGCCCGCCAGAAGCGGGGCGGGTGAGTTTTCTTTGCCAGGGAAAAGGGCCGTGGTTTTTTTTCGGGGGCCTGTGGCTGGCAGTGGGGCCCCTGGCTCCTAAAAACCACGATACGCAGGATGGTTCCCAGATGAAAGGTGGCACCAGTCCCAAATCGGGATGGTTTGATAGAGGAAGTGGCTCCTGCAATCTGCCAGCCAGAAGGGGCGGTTAGTTTTCTTTCCCGGGAAAAGGGCCGTGGTTTGTTTTCGGGGGCCTGTGGCTGGGAGTGGGCCGGCTGGCTCCTGAAAATCCACATACGCAGGATGGTTTCCCCAAAAGGTTTGGGACCAGTCCGGTCGGGCATGTTTTGATAGAGGAAGTGCTCCTGCAATTGCCGCCGAACGGGGGGGGATTTTCTTCCAGGGAAAAGGGCCTGGTTTTGTTCGGGGGCCTGTGGCTGGAGTGGCCGGCTGGCTCCGAAAATCCACAAAACGCGGATGGTTCCCAGACAAGGTGGCACCAATGCCAGTCGGGGTGGTTTGATAGAGGCAATGGTCCTGCAATCTGCCAGCCAATGACGGGCAGGTCAGTTTTACTTCCCGGGGGAAAAGGGGCCTTTTTTTTTTGGGGGGGGGGGCCTGTGGCTGGGAGTGGCCGGCTGGCTCCTGAAAATCCACAATTTCGCAGGGTGGTTCCCGATGAAAGGTGGCCCCCGTAACCCATCCCGGCCTGGTTTTATAGAGGAAAAATGGCTCCTGCAATCTGCCAGCCAGAAACGGGGGGGGTGAGTTTTCTTTTTCCAGGGGAAAAGGGCCGTGGTTTGTGTTCGGGGGCCCGGGCTGGGAGTGGCCGGCTGGCTCCTGAAAATCCACGATCCCAGGATGGTTCCCCCAATTTAAAGGGGGCACCAGTGCCAAGTCCTGGTTTTTAGAGGCAAGTGGCTCCTGCAATCTGCCAGCCCGATGAGGGCAGGGCAGTTTTACTTCCAGGGAAAAGGGCCGGAGTTTTTTTTCGGGGGCCTGTGGCTGGGAGTGGCCGGCGGGTCCTGAAAATAAAAGATCGCAGGATGGTTTCCCCGATGAAAAGGGGGCACCAATGCCGGGCGGGCTGGGTTTTAAAAGAGGCAAGTGGCTCCTGCAATCTGCCAGCCAGATGAAGGGCAGGTCAGTTTTTCTTCCCGGGAAAAGGGCCGAAATTTTTGTTTGGGGGCCTTTTTGGCTGGGGGTGGGCCCGGGTGGCTCCGAAAATCCACATACGGGATGGGTTTTCCCCGATAAAAAGGGGGGCCCCATTCCAAATTTGGGGGGGGTTTTATAAAATTGGGTTCCCGCAATTGGGGCCCCAGTGGGGCGGGGGCGTTTTTTTCCAGGGGAAAAGGGGCCGGGGTTTTTTTGGGGCCCGTGGTGGGGGGGCCGGTTGGGTCCTTAAAAACCCATACGCGGTGGTTCCCCGATAAAAGGGGGCCCAGTTCCCGTGGGTGGTTTTTTAAAAGGAATTTTTTTCCCGCAATTTTCCCGCCAGAAGCGGGGGGTAGTTTTTTTCCCGGGGAAAAGGGGGCCCGGGTTTTTTCGGGGCCTGTGGCTGGGGGTGGCCCCCTGGGTCCCCGAAAATCCCGAAAAGCAGGATGGTTCCCCAAAAAAAGGGTGGCACCCTCCAGTCGGGTGGTTTTATAAGGGGGGTGGGTTTCCGCAATCTCCACCCGAAGCGGGGGGGTAGTTTTTTTCCCGGGAAAAAAGGGGGGGTTTGGGGTTTGGGGGGGCCGTGGCTGGGATGGCCGGTGGGTCCTGAAATCCAATACCAGGAAGGTTCCCCGAAGAAAGGGGGCCCAAAAAAGGGGGCGGCTGTTAAGGGCAAATGGCCCCCGCAATCTCCCGCGAGGGGGGCGGGGGGGTTTTTTTTTCCGGGAAAAAGGGGCCTTGGGGTTTTTTTTGGGGGCCCGTGGCTGGGAGGGCCGGTGGTCCCGAAAAACCCCCCTTCGCCGGGGGTTCCCCCCTTTAAAGGTGGGCCCCGTCCAAATGGGCGGTTTTTATAAAAATGGCTCCCCAATTCCGCCAGAAGGGGGCGGGGTTTTTTTTCCCGGGGAAAAGGGCCCCCTTTTTTTGGGGGTTTTTGGGTGGGGGTGGCCCCGGGGGGGTTCCCGAAAATCCCCAAAACCGGGGTGGTTTCCCCGAAAAGGGGGCACCCGTTTTAGTGGGTGGTTTTAAAGGGGAAATTTTTCCTGCAATCTGCCAGCCAGAAGCGGGGGGGTGAGTTTTTTTTGCCCGGGGAAAAAGGGGCCCCCGGGGGTTTTTGTTTTGGGGGCCTGTGGCTGGGAGTGGGCCTTTTCCTGAAAATCCACGTACGCAGGGTGGTTTTTCCCCGTGAAAAGGGGGCACCCGTCCAAGGGGGGGTTTGCAAAGGGGTTTCAATTTCCCGCCCGGGGGGCGGGGGGGGGTTTTTTTTTTCCCGGGAAAAAGGGGCCCTGGGTTTTTTGGGGGGGCCCGGGTGGGGGTGGGGTGGCCCTGAAAAAACCCCAAAACCGGTGGTTTTCCCCGAAAAAGGGGGCACCCGTCCAAAGGGGGGTGGTTTGATAGAACAAAATGGTTTTGCAAATTTCCAGCAGAAGCGGGGGGGTGGGTTTTTTTTCCAGGAAAAGGGCCCTTGGTTTTTTGTTTGGGGGGGTGGGCGGGAGTGGCCGGGTGGCCCCCTGAAAATCCAGATACGCGGATGGTTTTCCCCCATTAAAGGGGGCACCAGTCCAGTCGGGCTGGATTGATAAGGCCCAAATTTGGGTCCTGCAATCTGCCAGCCAATGACGGGCAGGTCAGTTTTACTTCCAGGGAAAAGGGCCGTGTTTGTGTTTGGGGGCCCGTGGCTGGGGGTGGCCGGGTGGCTCCTGAAAATCCACAAAACGCAGGGTGGTTTTCCCCCGCCCAAAAGGGGGCACCAGTGCCAAATTGGGCGGTTTTATAAGGCCCAATTTTCCCGCAATCTTTCCCGCCAGATGACGGGCAGGTCAGTTTTTTCTTCCAGGGAAAAGGGCCGTAGTTTTTTTGGGGGCCTTTTTGGGTGGGGGTGGGCCCGGGTGGCTCCTGAAAAAAACGAAGCAAAGGGTGGTTCCCCCGATGAAAGGTGGCACCAGTTCCAAATCCCGGGCTGGTTTTATAAGGAAATGGGTTTCCCCAATTTTTGCCCCCAAAGAGGGGGAGTTTTTCCCTTTTTGGGAAAAGGGCCGGGTTTTTGTTTGGGGGCCTGTTTGGGGTTTTGGGGGTGGCCCGGGTGGCTCCTTGGAAAAACCCGATACGCAGGATGGTTTTTTCCCCGGAAGGTGGCCCCCATTTTCCAGTCGGGTGGTTGATAGAGGAAGTGGGCTCCCGCAATTGCCCGCCAAAAGAGGGGGGAGGTCAGTTTTACTTCCAGGGGAAAAAGGGCCCTAGTTTTTTTGTTTTGGGGGCCCGTGGGTGGGAGTTCCGGCTGGCTCCGAAAATCCACAAAACGCAGGATGGGTTTTCCCCGATGAAAGTTTGGGACCAGTACCGAGTCGGGCTGGTTTGATAGAGGGGAAGGGGTCTCCTGCAATCCCAGCCCGAAGCGGGGCGGGGGAGTTTTCTTTGCCAGGGAAAAGGGCCGTGGGTTTTGGGTTTGGGGGCCTGTGGGTGGGAGTGGCCGGGTGGCCCCCTGAAAATTAAAGATACGCAGGAGGTTCCCAGTTTTAAAGGTGGCACCCGTGGAAGTCCGGGGAGGTTTGAAAAGGGCCCAAAGGGGTCCTGCAATTTTGCCAGCCAGATGACGG
>NW_026995344.1:0-3970 GCF_028769735.1 Zonotrichia leucophrys gambelii
AGATTGCAGGGGCCACTTGCCTTATCAAACCAAACCACTTGGGACTGGGGGAAACCTTTATCTGGGAACCATCCTGCGTATCGTGGATTTTCAGGAGCCACCGGCCACTCCCAGCCACAGCCAAAAAAAAACCGGGGCCCTTTTCCCTGAAAAAAACTACCCCCCCGCTTTTGGCTGGCAGATTGCAGGGGCCACTTGCCTCATCAAACCAGCCCGACTTGCACTGGGGCCACCCTTTTACGGGAGCCACCCGTATCGGGGATTTTTAGGGGCCAGCCGGCCACCCAGGGCCCCAAAACCAAAAAAAATCTCGCCCTTTTCCCGGGAATAAACTGACCGGCCCTCATCTAGCTGGCACATTGCACCACCACTTGAAATAACCTGCCCACTTGGGACTGGTGCCACCTTTCATCTGGGAACCATCCTGGTATCGTGGATTTTCAGGAGCCAGCCGGCCACTCCCACCAACAGGCCCCGAACACAAACCACGGCCCTTTTCCCTGGAAAAAAACTACGCCCACTTCTGGTGGCAGATTGCAGGAGCCACTTGCCTCTATCAAACCACCCGACTCGGCACTGGTGCCACCTTTCATTTTGGGAACCAATCCTGCGTATCGGGATTTTTAGGGGCCAAACCGGCCACTCCCAGCCACAGGCCCCAACAAAACCACGGCCCTTTTCCCTGGAATAAACTGACCTCCGTCATCTGGCTGGCAGATTGCGGAGCCCCATGCCTCTTATCAATCCACCCGACTTGGCAATGGTGCCACCTTTCTCTGGGAACCATCCTGCGTATCGTGGAATTTTTAGGGCCAGCCGGCCACTCCCCGCCACAACCCCAAAAAAATCTGCGGCCCTTTTCCCTGGAAGTAAAACTGACCCGCCCATCATCTAGCTGGCACATTGCACCGCCACTTGATAATATCCAAACCTGCCCCAAATTTGGCACTGGTGCCACCTTCATCTGGAACCATCCTGCGTATCGTGGAATTTCAGGAGCCAGCCGGCCACTCCCAGCCACAGGCCCCCCAACACAAACCACGGCCCTTTACCCCGGAAAAAACTACGCCCCCGCTCCTGGAAAATTGCCAGCCCCCTTGCTCTATCAAACCACCCCAAATTGGCACGGTGCCACTTTCACTGGGAACCATCCTGCTATCGTGGATTTTCAGGAGCCAGCAGGCCACTCCCAGCCACAGGCCAACAAACACAAACCACGGCCCTTTTCCCTGGCAAACAAAACTTAACCACCCCGCTTCTGTCTGGCAGATTGCTGGAGCCACTTGCCTCTATCAAACCAGCCCAACTTGGCACTGGTGCCAAACCCTTTTATCTGGGGGCCATACCTGCTAAACGGGATTTTCAGGG
This sequence comes from Zonotrichia leucophrys gambelii, assembly GCF_028769735.1. Taxonomy (NCBI): domain Eukaryota; kingdom Metazoa; phylum Chordata; class Aves; order Passeriformes; family Passerellidae; genus Zonotrichia; species Zonotrichia leucophrys. The sequence continues at coordinate 1,369 of NW_026995344.1, forward strand.
GCCAGCCGGCCACTTCCCAGCCACAGGCCCCCGAACACAAACTACGGCCCTTTTCCCTGGAAGTAAAATTGACCTGCCCGTCATCTGGCTGGCAGATTGCAGGATCCACTTGCCTCTATCAAACCAGCCCGACTTGGCACTGGTGCCACCTTTCATCTGGGAACCATCCTGCGTATGTGGATTTTCAGGAGCCAGCCGGGCCCCTCCCAGCCAAAGGCCTCCGAACACAAACACGGGCCCCTTTTTCCCCGCAAAAAACTCACCTGCCCCCTCTGGCTGGCAGATTGCAGGAGGCCCCTTTCCTCTATAAATCCAGCCCGACTCGGCACGGTGCCACCTTTCATCTGGAACCATCCTGCGTATCGTGGATTTTCAGGAGCCAGCCCGGCCACTCCCAGCCACAGGACCCCAAACACAAACTACGGCCCTTTTCCCTGGAAGTAAAACTGACCGCCCCCGTCTCTGGCTGGCAGATTGCGGAGACTTTGCTCTATCAAACCAGCCCGACTGGCACTGGTGCCACCTTTCATCTGGGAACCATCCTGGTGTTCGTGGATTTTCAGGAGCCAGCCGGCCACTCCCAGCCACAGGCCCCCGAACACAAACCACGGCCCTTTTCCCTGGCAAACAAAACTCACCCGCCCCGCTTCTGGCTGCAGATTGCAGGAGCCACTTCCCTCTATCAAACCAGCCCGACTCGGCACTGGTGCCACCTTTCATCTGGGAACCATCCTGCGTATCGTGGATTTTCAGGAGCCAGCCGGCCACTCCCAGCCACAGGCCAACAAACACAAACCACGGCCCTTTTCCCTGGCAAACAAAACTTAACCACCCCGCTTCTGGCTGGCAGATTGCTGGAGCCACTTGCTTCTATCAATCCAGCCCGACTTTGCACTGGTGCCACCTTTCATCTGGGAGCCATCCTGCGTATCGTGGATTTTCAGGAGCCAGCCGGCCACTCCCAGCCACAGGCCCCCGAACACAAACCACGGCCCTTTTCCCTGGAAAGTAAAAACTACCTGCCCCGTCTATCTGGCTGGCAGATTGCAGGAGCCACTTGCCTCATATCAAACCAGCCCGACTCGGCACTGGTGCCACCTTTCATCTGGGAACCATCCTGTGTATCGTGGATTTTCAGGAGCCAGCCGGCCACTCCCAGCCACAGGCACCCCAAACACAAACCACGGCCCTTTTCCCTGGCAAACAAAACTCACGCCCCGCTTCTGGCTGGCAGATTGCAGGAGCCTTTGGCCTCTATCAAACCAGCCCGACTCGGCACTGGTGCCACCTTTCATCTGGGAACCATCCTGGTATCGTGGATTTTCAGGAGCCAGCCGGCCACTCCCAGCCACAGTCCCCCAAACACAAACTACGGCCCTTTCCATGGCAAACAAAACTCACCCGCCCCGTTTCTGGCTGGCAGATTGCAGGAGCCACCTTCCCATTATCAACCAGCCCGACTTTGGCACTGGTGCCAAACCCTTTTATCTGGGAACCATCCTGCGTATCGTGGATTTTCAGGAGCCAGCCGGCCACTCCCAGCCACAGCCCCCCGAACACAAACCACGGCCCTTTTTCCCTGGCAAACAAAACTCACCCGCCCCGTTTCTGGCTGGCAGAAATTTCAGGAGCCACTTGCCTTTATCAACCAGCCGACTCGCACTGTGCCAACCTTTCATCTGGGAACCATCCTGCGTATCGTGGATTTTCAGGAGCCAGCCGGCCCACTCCCAGCCACAGGCCCCCAAACACAAACCACGGCCCTTTTCCCTGGCAAAGAAAACTAACCCCCCCGCTTCTGGCTGGCAATTGCAGGAGCCACTTGCCTCTATCAAACCAGCCCGACTCGGCACTGGTGCCACCTTTCATCTGGGAACCATCCTGCGTATCGTGGATTTTCAGGAGCCAGCCGGCCACTCCCAGCCACAGCCCCCGAACACAAACCACGGCCCTTTTCCCTGGCAAACAAAACTCACCCGCCCCGCTTCTGGCTGGCAGAATGCAGGAGCCACTTCCCTTTATCAAACCAGGCCGACTCGACACTGGTGCCACCTTTCATCTGGGAACCATCCTGCGTATCGTGGATTTTCAGGAGCCAGCCGGCCACTCCCAGCCACAGGCCCCCAAACACAAACCCAGGCCCTTTTCCCTGGCAAAGAAAACTTAACCACCCCGCTTCTGGCTGGCAGATTGCAGGAGCCACTTGCCTCTACCAGTCCAGCCCGACATGGGAACTGGGACCTTTCATTGGGACCATTGCGTATGTGGATTTCAGGGGCCAGCCGGCCCCTCCGCCCCCAAAAACCCAAAAAAATCTACGGCCCCTTTTCCTGGAAGTAAAACTGACCTGCCCCTATCTAGTGGCACTTGCACCCGCCACTTGGTAATATCAAACCTGCCCCAACTTGGCACTGGTGCCACCTTTATTGGGAACCATCCGTTAAGGGAATTTCAGGAGCCAGCCGGGCCCCTCCCCGCCCCGGCCCCCAACACAAACCCGGCCCTTTTCCCGGAAGTAAAGACTTTCCGCACTGGGCAGATTTAACCCCTTTCCTTTCAAAACCCCCCCCGACTGGCATGGGGCCACCTTTCCTGGGAACCA
>NW_026995345.1:0-3969 GCF_028769735.1 Zonotrichia leucophrys gambelii
ACTCCGACAAACACCGCCCGTCACTGCTGGAGATTGCGACCCTTCTGATCAACAGCCGACCGCACGGGCCACCTTTCATCTGGGAACACCGGTATCGGGATTTCGACACGGCCCCCAGCCACAGCCCAAACACAAACTCGGCCTTCCTGGAAACTACCCACCCGCTGGGCATTGCAGGACCCTCCCTTAACCCTGCATGTGATTTCATCTGGGCATCCGCCTGACAACAGCCGCCTTCAGCCACGCCCGAACAAACGCTTTCAATAAAATACGCTCTTGGTGGCAGATGAGACTGCTCTTCAACAGCCCACGCACGGCCACCTTCATCTGGGAACCATCTGCTAGTGGATTTCAGAGCCCGCCATCCGCCACCCACAACGCCTTCTGGAGAAATGACCTGCCTGGCACAGGCCACCTCCACCAGCCATTGCACTGCCCTTCTCTGAACATTGCGTATCTGGATTAGCAGCATCAGCAGCCAACCACGGCCTTCCTGAAACCCGCCACTGGCTGCATTCAGAACTCCCTATAACAGCCACTGCACTGGGCCTTTTGACCACCTCACTTGCATGCCACCTTTCTGGACCACCGCGTAGGATTCAGGGCCAGCCGCCACTCCCACCAAGCCCCAAACAAACACGGCCTTTTCTGAATAAAACACCCCCTCTGGCTGAATTGCAGAGCCACTTCCTATCAACCGCCGACTCGCACGGTGCCACCTTTCATGGAACCATCGCTATCGGATTTCAGGACAGCGGCCACTCCCACACAGCCCAAACACAAACCACGGCCTTTCCTGAAAAAAACTACCGCCCTTCTGGCTGCAGATGCAGACCACTTCCCTCATCAACACCGACTCGGCATGGTGCCACTTCATCTGGGAACCATCTGGTTCGTGATTTTCAGAGCCACCGCACTCCCCACAGGCCGAACACAAACCACGCCCTTCCTGGCAAAACTAACCCCGCTTCTGGCTGCATTTGCAGGAGCCATTCCCCATAACCACCACTGATGGCACCTCATCACCTCTGGATCGATTTGACGCGCCACCCACAAGCCACAAACGGCTTCTGAAAACTACCCCCTGTGAATTGGACCTCCTATAACAGCATGATGGCCTTGAACATCGCGTATGATTCAGACACGCCACTCACACGCCCGAAACCCCCCTTGGGGGGGGGGGGGGGGGGGGGGGGGGGGGGGGGGGGGGGGGGGGGGGTCCTCTATCAATCAGCCCGACTGCACTGTGCACCTTTCATCTGGAACCATCCTGCGTATCGTGATTTCAGGAGCCAGCGCCACTCCCAGCACAGGCCCCGAACACAACACGGCCCTTTTCCTGGAAAAAAAACTCACCTGCCCCGCTTCTGGCTGGCAGATTGCAGGAGCCACTTCCCTATCAACCAGCCGACTCGGCACTGGTGCACCTTTCATCTGGGAACCATCTCGTATCGTGATTTCAGGAGCCAGCGGCCATCCCAGCCACAGCCCCCGAACACAAACCACGGCCCTTTTCCTGAAGAAAACGACCGCCCGCTTCTGGCTGGCAGATTGCAGGAGCCACTTGCCTATCAACCAGCCCGACTCGGCACTGGTGCACCTTTCATCTGGAACCATCTGCGTATCGTGGATTTTCAGGAGCAGCCGGCCACTCCCAGCACAGGCCCCAAACAAAACACGGCCTTTTCCCTGGAATAAAACTACCGCCCGTCTTGGCTGGCAGATTGCAGGAGCCACTTGCCTCTATCAAACCAGCCCGACTTGGCACTGGTGCCACCTTTCATCTGGGAACCATCCTGCGTATCGGATTTTCAGAGCCAGCCGGCCACTCCCAGCCACAGGCCCCCGAACACAAACCACGGCCCTTTTCCCTGGCAAACAAAACTCACCCGCCCCGCTTCTGGCTGGCAGATTGCAGGAGCCACTTGCCTCTATCAAACCAGCCAGACTCAGCACTGGTGCCACCTTTCATCTGGAACCATCCTGCGTATCGTGGATTTTCAGAGCCAGCCGGCCACTCCCAGCCACAGCCCCAAACAAAACCACGGCCCTTTTCCCTGGAAAAAAACTGACCGCCCCATCTTCTGGCTGGCAGATTGCAGGAGCCACTTCGCTATCAAACCAGCCCAGACTCGGCACTGGTGCCACCTTTCATCTGGGAACCATCCTGCGTATCGTGGATTTTCAGGAGCCAGCCGGCCACTCCCAGCCACAGGCCCCCAACGCAAAACACGCCCTTTCCCTGGAATTAAAACAGACCTCCCCATCTTCTGGCTGGCAGATTGCAGGAGCCACTTGCCTCTATCAAACCAGCCCGACTTGGCACTGGTGCCACCTTTCATCTGGGAACCATCCTGCGTATCGTGGATTTTCAGGAGCCAGCCGGCCACTCCCAGCCACAGGCCCCCGAACACAAACCACGGCCCTTTTCCCTGGCAAACAAAACTCACCCGCCCCGCTTCTGGCTGCAGATTGCAGGAGCCACTTCCTCATATCAAACCAGCCCGACTTTGGCACTGGTGCCACCTTTCATCTGGGAACCATCCTGCGTATCGTGGATTTTAGGAGCCACCGCCACTCCCAGCCACAGGGGGGGGTTTTTTTTTTTTTGGCTGGCAGATTGCAGGAGCCACTTGCTTATCAAACCAGCCCGACTCGGCACTGGTGCCACCTTTCATCTGGGAACCATCCTGCGTATCGTGGATTTTCAGGAGCCAGCCGGCCACTCCCAGCCACAGCCCCCGAACACAAACCACGGCCCTTTTCCTGCAAACAAAACTCAAACCCCCCCCGCTTCTGGCTGGCAGATTGCAGGAGCCACTTGCCTATCAACCAGCCCGACTTGGCACTGGTGCCACCTTTCATCTGGGAACCATCCTGCGTATGGTGGATTTTCAGGAGCCAGCCGGCCACTCCCAGCCACAGGCCCCCAAACACAAACACGGCCCTTTTCCCTGGCAATAAAACTCACCGCCCGCTTCTGGCTGGCAGATTGCAGGAGCCACTTCCCTATCAAAACCGCCCGATTGGCCTGGGGCCACCTTCATCTGGGGCCATCCTGCTATCGTGGATTTTCAGGAGCCAGCCGGCCCTCCCCCACAGGCCCCCCCCACAAACCACGGCCCTTTTCCCGGGAAACAAAAAAAAAACCCCCCCGCTTCGGTGGAGATTGCAGGAGCCCTTCCCACAAACCAGCCCATCGGGACGGTGCCCCCTTTCATCTGGGAACCATCCCGGTATGTGGGTTTTTAGGGGCCGCCGCCACTCCCGCCACAGCCCCCAACAAAACCACGGCCCCTTTTTCCCCGGAATAAAACTGACCGCCCCTTGGGGGGAATTTCAGGAGCCCCTTCCTCATAAACCACCGACTTTTGGCTGGTTTCCACCCCCATTGGGGAAACCTTGCGTACGTGGGGTTTTCAGGAGCCAGCCGGCCCTCCCCGCCACAGGCCCCCAAACACAAAAACGGGGCCCTTTTTCCCCCGGGGAAAAAACTACCGCCCCCTTTTGGCTGGGAGATTTCAGGGCCACTTGCTCTTTTAAACCAGCCACTTTGGGAAAATGGTGCCACCTTTATCTGGGGAAAATCCCGTTACGTGGATTTTCAGGGCCGCCCGGGCCCCCCCACCACAGGCCCCCAACACAAACCACGGCCCTTTTTTCCCCGGAAAAAAACTACCCCGCCCCTTTTGCTGGCAATTTCGGGGCCCCTTTCCTTTTAACCCGCCCAAATTTCCCCTGGTCCCCTTTCATTGGGGAAACCAAACCCGCTATTTGGGTTTTCAGGGGGCCAGCCGCCCTCCCGCCACAGGCCCCCAACACAAAACGGCCCCCTTTTCCCGGAAAAAAAACCCCCCCCTTTGGTGGGGATTGCAGGAACCACTTCCCCCTTCAAACCACCCACTGGGAGGTGCACCTTTTATTTTGGGGAAAAAAACCCCCGGGGGGGGATTTTCAGGGCCAGCCGGG
>NW_026995346.1:0-3967 GCF_028769735.1 Zonotrichia leucophrys gambelii
TAGGGCCCCTTCCCCGGAATTAAATTACCTCCCATCTTCTGGCTGGGAGATTTTTCAGGGAAACCACTTGGGTCTTCAACCAGCCCACTGGAGGTCCACCTTTCATCTGGGGAAAATCCTGCCCTAGGATTTTCAGGGGCCAGCCGGGCCCTCCCAGCCACAGGCCCCCGAACAAACACGGCCCTTTTCCCTGGAAAAAAACTACCGCCCCCGGCTTTTGGCTGCAGATTCAGGAGACATTCCCTCTATCAAAACCCGCCCGACTCGGTACTGGTGCCACCTTCATCTGGGGAAACCCTCCTGCGATCGTGGATTTTCAGGCCAGCCGGCCACTCCCAGCCACAGGCCCCCGAACACAAACCACGGTCCTTTTTTCCCCGGAAAAAACTACCCACCCGCTTTTGGCTGGCAGATTGCAGGAGCCACTTGCCTCTATCAATCCAGCCCGACTCGGCACTGGAGCCACCTTCATCTGGGGAACCATCCTGCGTATCTGGATTTTCAGGAGCCAGCCGGCCACCCCAGCCCCAGGTCCCCAAACAAATACTACGGCCCTTTTCCCGGAAGTTAAAACTGACCTCCCCCTCTTTTGGCTGGCAATTGCAGGAGCCACTTGCCTCTATCAAACCACCGACTTGGCCTGGTGCCACCTTTCCTGGGAACCATCCGCGTATTGTGGATTTTCAGGGCCAGCGGCACTCCCAGCCACAACCCCAAAAAAACACGGCCCTTTCCCTGGAAGTAAAAATGACCTGGCCCCGTCATCTGGCTGGCAATTGCAGGAGCCACTTGGTTATCAAACCGCCCGACTTGGCACTGGTGCCACCTTTCATCTGGGAACCATCCTGCGTACGTGGATTTTCAGGGGCCAGCCGGGCCCCTCCCAGCCACAGGCCCCCAAACAATACTACGGTCCTTTTTCCCTGGAAGTTTTAAAATGACCTGCCATCTTCTGGCTGGCAGATTGCAGGGGCCACTTGCCTCTATCAACCAGCCCGACTCGGCACTGGTGCCACCTTTCATCTGGGAACCATCCTGCGATCTGGATTTTCAGAAACCAGCCGCCACTTCCCCCAACAGCCCCCGAAAACAAACCACGGGCCCTTTCCCTGGCAAACAAAACTCACCCGCCCCGCTTTTGGCTGGCAATTTCGGAGCACTTGTCTTCAACCACCCACTTCACTGGTGGCCACCTTCATCTGGGGAACCATCCGCTATTGTGGATTTTCAGGAGCCAGCCGGCCACTCCCAGCCACAGGCCCCCAAACAACAAACCACGGCCCCTTTTTCCCCGAAACAAAAACTACCCCCCCCTTCTGGCTGCAGATTGCAGGGGCCACTTCCCCCTATCAAACCAGCCCGACTCGGTACTGGTGCCACCTTTCTCTGGGGAACCCCTCCTGCTATCGTGGATTTTCAGACCCCGCCGGGCCCCTCCCTAACAGGCCCCCAACACAAACCACGGCCCCTTTCCCTGCAAAAAACTCACCCCCCCCTTCTGGCTGGCAGATTGCAGGAGCCACTTCCCCTTCAAACCACCCGACTCGACACGGTGCCACCTTTCATCTGGGAACCATCCTGCGTATCGTGGATTTTAGGAGCCACCGGGCCAAATCCCAGCCACAGGCCCCCAAACAAACTACGGCCCTTTTCCCTGGATAAAAACTGACCTGCCCTCTTTTGGCTGGCAGATTGCAGGAACCACTCTCTATCAATCCAGCCCGACTCGGGACTGGTGCCCCTTTCATCTGGAACCATCCTGGGGTACTGGATTTTCAGGAGCCAGCCGGCCACTCCCAGACAGGCCCCGAACAATACTACGGCCCTTTTCCCTGGAAGTAAAACTGACCTGCCCATTCTGGCTGGCAGATTCAGGAGCCATTCCCTCTATCAAACCAGCCCGACTCGACTGGTGCCACCTTTCATCTGGGGAAACCATCCTGCGTATCGTGGATTTTCCCGGGCCAGCCGGCCACTCCCAGCTCAGGCCCCCCAACACAAACCACGGTCCTTTTCTCTGGAAATAAAACTGACCTGCCCGTCATCTGGCTGGCAATTGCGGACCACTTCCCCTTCAAACCCCCCCTGGCACTGGGGCCACCTTTCATCGGGAACCCTCCTGCGACTAAATTTTAGGAAACCAGCCGGGCCCCTCCAGCCCAGGGCCCCCAACCAAACCCCGGCCCTTTCCCTGGAAAAAAACTAACCCCCCCGTCTGGCTGCAGATTGCAGGAAACTTCCCTCTCAACCCCCCACTGGTACGGTGCCACCTTTCATCGGGAACCCCCTGCGATCTGGGTTTTCGAGCCGCCGCCCCTCCCAGCCACAGGCCCCCGACACAAACCACGTTCCTTTTCCCTGGAAAACAAAACTAACCCCCCCCCCCTTCTGGCTGGAAATTGCAGGACCCCCCTTGACCAAAAAACCCCCCGACTCGACACTGGTGCCACCTTCATCTGGGAACCATCCTGCGTATCGTGGGTTTTTAAAGGAGCCACCGGCCACTCCCAGCCCGCCCCCAAAAAAAAAAATACGCCCCTTTCCCCCGGAATAAAAAAGACCTGCCCATCTTCTGGCTGGGGAGATTTCAGGAACCACTTGGGCCCCAAACCAGCCCAACTGGCACGGGGCCACCTTTCATCTGGGAAAACATCCGCGTATCGTGGATTTTTTAGGAGCCAGCCGGCCCCTCCCAGCCACAGGCCCCGACACAAACCACGGCCTTTCCCTGGAAAAAAAAACTAACCCCCCCGCTTCTGGCTGGAAAATTGCAGGAACCCCTTCTCTATTAACAAACCCGACCGAAATGGGCCACCTTTTTCGGGAACCATCCTGCACGTGGATTTTCAGGAGCCAGCCGCCACTCCCAGCCCGGGGCCCCCAAAAAAAAAACGGCCCCTTTCCCTGGAAAAAAACTACCCCCCCCTTCTGGGTGGAGATTGCAGAACCACTTCTCTTTAAACCAGCCCAAATTGGCACTGGGCCACCTTTTTCTGGGGAACCATCCGCTATCGTGGATTTTCAGGAGCCAGCCGGCCACTCCCCGCCACAGCCCCCAAAAAAAGGCCCCTTTTTTTCCCCGGGAATAAAATGACCTCCCTCTCTGCTGGCAATTCGGACCACTCCCCTACAACCACCCACTTGCCTGGGGCCACCCTTTTACGGGAACCTCCTGCGACGTGGATTTTTCAGGAGCCAGCCGGCCCCTCCCCGCACCCCCAACAAAACACGGCCCCTTTTTTTCCCGGGGGTAAAACTGCCCCCTCTTCTGGCTGGGGATTGCAGGAGCCCCTTCCTCATCAAACCACCCGACTTGGCACGTGCCAAATTTCATCTGGGACCATCCTGCGTATCGTGGATTTTCAGGAGCCCGCCGCCACTCCCAACCCCAGGCCCCCCAAAAAAATACAAAGGCCCCTTTCCCGGGAATAAACTGACCTCCCTCTCTGGCTGGAGATTGCAGGAGCCCACTTTCCTATCAACCAGCCCGACTGCACGGTGCCCCCTTTCTCTGGGAACCATCCCCTATCGTGGGTTTTCCAACCAGCTGGCCACCCCAGACACAGGCCCCCCAACAAAAACCAGGGCCCTTTTTCCCCGGCAAACAAAACCACCCCCCCGCATCTGGGTGGCAGATTCAGGAGCCACTTCCCCACAAAACCCGCCCGACCGGGACGGGGTGCCCACCTTTCTTCTGGGGCCCACCTGCTATCTGGGTTTTTTAGACCCCAGCCGCCACTCCCCGTAACAGGCCCCCGAAAAACAAACCAGGCCCTTTCCCTGGGAAAAAAAACCACCACCCCGCTTTTGGCTGGCAGATTGCAGGAGCCACTTCCCAACAAACACCCACTCGAACGGTGCCCCCTTCATCTGGGGAAACCCCTTTCGTACTGGATTTTCAGGGGCCAGCCGCCACTCCCAGCCCCAGGCCCCCGAACACAAACCACGGCCTTTTCCAAATAAAACA
>NW_026995347.1:0-3966 GCF_028769735.1 Zonotrichia leucophrys gambelii
CGTGGATTTTCAGGAGCCACCGGCCCCCCAGCCACAGGCCCCAAAAACAAAAACGGCCCTTTTCCCCGGAAGTAAAATGACTGCCCCCTCCCGGGTGGCAGTTGCAGGAGCCACTTGCCCATCAATCCAGCCCGACTGGCACGGTGCCCTTTTTTCTGGAACCATCCGGTATCGTGATTTTCAGGAGCCAGCCGGCCACTCCCGCCACGGCCCCCGAAAACAAACCCACGGCCTTTTTTCCCGGAAGTAAGACTGACCCGCCGTCATCTGGGTGGGAGATTGCAGGAGCCCTTGCCTCTAACACTCCGCCCGACTCGGGACGGGTGCCCCCCCCTTTTATTGGGAACCATCCGGGGTTCGGGTTTTTAGGAGCCCCGGCCCCTCCCACCAAGGGGCCCCCCAACACAAACTCGGCCTTTCCCTGGAAGTAAACTGACCTGCCCCTCATCTGGCGCAGAAGGAGCCACTTGCCCCTACATCCAGCCCGATCGCACTGGGGACCTTTTATTTGGGGAAACCCTCCTGCGTTTCGGGATTTTCAGGACCAGCCCGGGCCCTCCCAGCCACAGGCCCCCAACACAAACACGGCCCTTTTCCCCGGAAGAAAACTGACCTGCCCGCTTTGGGTGGCAATTTCAGGGGCCCTTCCTCTATCAAACCAGCCCGACTTACTGGTGCCACCTTTCATCTGGGGAAACCCTCCTGGTATCGTGGATTTTCAGGGGCCACGGCACCCCAGCCACAGGCCCCGAACCCAAAAACGGCCCTTTTCCTGGAAGTAAAAACGACGCCCCTCTCGGCTGGCAATTGCAGGAGCCACTTGCCTCTATCATCCAGCCCGACTCGGACGGGGGCCACCCTTTTATCTGGGAACCACCTGGTAACGGGATTTTTAGGACCAGCCGGGCCCCTCCCAAACCACGGCCCCCCAACACAAACCACGGCCCTTTTCCCCGGCAAACAAAACCACCCGCCCCTTTTGGGTGGCAGATTCAGGACCATTCCTCTTCCCCCACCCCACTCGGCACGGGGGCCACCTTTTATGGAACCATCCGGGGTATCGTGGATTTTCAGGAGCCAGCCGGGCCCCTCCCACCACAGGCCCCAACACAAACTACGGGGCCCTTTTCCCTGAAGTAAACGCCGCCCGTCATCTGGGGGCAGATTGGGAGCCACTTGCCTCTATCATCCCGCCCGACTGGCATGGTGCACCTTTTATTGGGAACCACCTGCGTACGGGGATTTCAGGAGCCAGCCGGCCCCTCCCCCACAGGCCCCCAAAAACAAACACGGCCCTTTTCCCTGGAAAAAACCCCCCCGCACCTGGTGGCAGAATGCAGGACCACTTGCCTCTATCAACCAGCCCGACTTTGGGGTTGGGGCCAACCCTTTTACTGGGAACCACCTGCTATCGGGATTTTTTAGGGCACCGGCCACCCCAGCCACAGGCCCCCAACAAACCACGGCCCCTTTTCCCCGGAAAAAAATTCCCCCGCTTTTGGTGGGAGATTTAGGGGACTTGCCCCCTTCCCAAAAAAGCCCATTTTTCCTGGTGCCACCTTTCTGGACCCTCCCCGTAAGGGGGATTTTTGGAGCCGCCGGCACTCCCAGCTAAATCCCCAAAAAAAACACGGGGGCCCTTTTCCCTGGGGAATTAAAACGACCTGCCCATCTGCTGGCAATTGCAGACATTGGGTTATTAAACAGCCCAAATGGGACGGTGCCCCTTTCATCTGGGAACCATCCTGCTTTGGGGGTTTTCAGGAGCCAGCCCGGCCACTCCCAGCCACGGGCCCCCCAACCAAACCACGGCCCTTTTCCCGGAAAAAAAACTTAAACCCCCGCTCTGGGCTGGCAGATTGAGGGCCACTTGTCTATCAACCAGCCCCACTTGGCACGGGGCCACCTTTCATCTGGGAACCATCCTGCGTTTGTGGATTTTTAGGAGCCACCCGGCCCCCCCCACCAGGCCCCAAACAAAACACGGCCCCCCTTTTTCCCCGGAATTAAAACGCCTGCCCTCATCGGCGGGAGATTGAGACAAATTGACTTTTAAACCAGCCGATTGGACTGTTGCCACCTTTCATCGGGAACCATCCTGGTATCGTGGATTTTCAGGGCCAGCCGGCCCCCCCAGCCACAGGGCCCCCGAAAACAAAACGGCCCTTTTCCCTGGAAAAAAAACTACCGCCCGCTTTTGGCTGGCAGATTGCAGGAGCCACTTCCCCCTATCAAAACCAGCCCATCGGACGGTGCCCCCTTTCATCTGGTAACCATCCTGTTCGGGATTTTCAGGGGCCAGCCCGGGCCACTCCCACCCCAGGCCCCCAACAAAACCACGGGCCCCTTTTTCCCCGAGTAAACGACCTGCCCGACCCGGCGAGTTTTAGGGCCCCTTGCCTCATCAAAACCCGCCCACTTGCATGGTGCCACCTTTCATCTGGGGAACCATCCTGCGTATCGTGGATTTTCAGGAGCCACCGCCCCCCCAGCCACAGGCCCCACCCCAAAAACGGCCTTTTCCCCGGAAGTAAACTGACCTGCCCTCATCTGGTGGCAGATTTCGGGCCACTGCCTCTATCCCAGCCCGACCGGCACGGGTCCCCCCTTCATCGGGAAACCCTCCTGCGTTTGGGATTTTCAGGGCCAGCCGGCCCCTCCCAACCACGGCCCCCAACACAAACCACGGCCCTTTTCCCTGGAAAAACTAAAAGCCGCTTTGTGGCAGATTCAGGACCATTGCCTCTATATCCACCCGACTCGAAAGGGGCCACCTTTCATCTGGGAACATCCCGTTCGGGATTTTTCAGGAGCCCCCCGGCCACTCCCAGCCCCAAGGCCCCCGAACACAACACGCCCCTTTTCCCGGAAAAAAACTACCCCCGCTCTGGCGGCAGATGCAGGCCCCTTTCCTCTTTAAACCCAGCCGACTTTGGCACGGTGCACCTTTCTCTGGGGAAACCATCCGCTTCGTGGATTTTCAGAGCCAGCCGCCACCCCGCCCAGGCCCCCAACACAAACAGGCCCCTTTCCCTGGAAGTAAACTCCCGCCCGTCATCTGGCTGGGGGATTTAGGAGCCACTTGCTCTATCAATCCAGCCCACTTGGATTTGGGGCCCCCTTTATCTGGGAACCATCCTTTATCGGGGATTTTCAGGAGCCGCCGGCCACCCCAGCACAGGCCCCCAAAAACAAACACGGCCCTTTTTTCCCCGGAAAAAACTTACCCCCTTCTGGCTGGCAGATTTCAGGAGCCACTTGCCTCTTCAACCAGCCCGATTGGGAGGTGCCACCTTTTCTGGATCCACCGGGTTGGGTTTTTTAGGACCGCCGGCCCACTCCCAGCCCCAACCCCCCAAAAAAACCACGGCCCCTTTTCCCCGGAAAAAAACTAAACCCCCCGTTCTGGGCGGCAATTTAGGACACTTTTTTTAAACCCGCCCCACTTGGCAGGGGCCACCTTTTCTGGGAACCACCTGTATGGGATTTTCAGGAGCCGCCGGCCACTCCCCCAAAGGCCCAAAAAAACACGGCCCCCTTTTCCCCGGAAAAAACAAAACCCCCCCTCTGGCTGGGAATTTCCGGAGCCACTTTTTATAACCCGCCCACTTGGCACTGGGCCACCTTCCTGGAACCATCCTGCGTTGGGATTTTTGGGCCAGCCCGGGCCCCTCCCAGCCACAGGCCCCCCCAAAACAAACCACGGCCTTTTCCCTGGAAAAAAATCCCCCCCTCTGGCTGGAGATTGAGGGCCCTTGCTTATCAAACCGCCCGCTGGACGGTGCCCCCTTTCATCTGGGAACCACCGCGTATCGGGATTTTCAGGAGCCGCCGGCCCCCAGCCCAGGCCCAACAAAATACGGGGCCTTTTCCCTGGAAATTTAAACGACCTGCCCTCATCTGGCTGGCAGATTGCAGGAGCCATTGTTTTCACCCCCGCCCGACTGGCAGGGGGGGCCCCCCCTA
>NW_026995348.1:0-3965 GCF_028769735.1 Zonotrichia leucophrys gambelii
CGGGCCCCACCCAGACAAGTCCCCAAAAAAAACTACGGCCCTTTCCCTGGAAGTAAAACTGACTCCCCCTCATTTGGGTGGCAATTGCAGGAGCACTTGGTAAAAAAAACCGCCCCACTTGGGATTGGGGGGGCCCCCTTTTTATTGGGAAAAATCCGTGTATCGTGGATTTTCAGGAAAACCCGCCCGCACCCAGCCCCCACCCCCAAACAAACTGGCCCCTTTTTCCCGGGGGAAAAAAACTACCGCCCCTTTTCTGGTGGGATTGCAGGACCACTTGCCTTATCAACCCGGAATTGGGGGCTGGTGCCACCCTTTTATCTGGGGGCCCCCTGGAAACGGGAATTTTCAGGAGCCGCCCGGCCCCCCCAGCCCCAGGCCCCCCAAACAAACCAGGCCCCTTTTTCCCCGGAAAAAAATACCCCCCCCTTCTGGCTGGGATTGCAGGAGCCCCTTCCTCTATCAACCAGCCCCCTTGGGCCCGGTGCCACCTTTCCTGGGACCCTCGTTTTCGTGGATTTTCAGGAGCCAGCCGGCCACTCCCCGCCACAGGCCCCCGAACACAAAACCACGGCCTTTTCCCTGGAATAAAACACCCTCCCATCTTCTGGCTGGCAGATTGCAGGAGCCACTTTGGGAATATCAAACCAGCCCGACTTGGCATTTTGCACCTTTTTTATCTGGGAACCATCCTGGTAATCGTGGAAATTTTTAGGAGCCAGGCCGCCACTCTCAGCCACAGGCCCCGAACACAAACCATGGCCCTTTTTCCCGGGGAAAACAAAATCACCCCCCCCGTTTCTGGCTGGCAGAATGCAGGAGCCACTTGTGCCTTTATCAATCCAGCCCCACTTGGCACTGGTGCCACCTTTCATTGGGAACCATCCTGCATATTTGTGGATTTTCAGGAGCCAGCGGCCACTCCCAAGCCACAGGCCCCCGAACACCAAAACCACGGCCCGTTTCCCTGCAAAAAAAACTTAACCACCCCGCTTTGGCTGGCAGATTGCAGGAGCCACTTCCTCTATCAAACCAGCCCGCTTGGCACTGGTGCCACCTTGGGTCTGGGAGCCATCCAGCGTATTGTGGATTTTCAGGGGCCTGCCGGCCACTCCCCGCCACAAGTCCCCAAAAAAAATCTACGGCCCTTTTCCCGGAAGTAAAACTGCCTGCCCATCATCTGGCTGGCACATTGCAGCAGCCACTTGGTAATATAAAATGTCCAACTTGGCAATGGTGCCACCTTTCATCTGGGAACCATCCTGCGTATCTGGATTTTCAGGAGCCAGCCGGCCACTCCCAGCCACAGCCCGAACCCCAAACCACGGCCCTTTTCCCCGGAAGTAAACTGACCTGCCCGTCATCTGGCTGGCAGATTGCAGGAGCCCCTTATATCAACCAGCCGACTCGGTACTTTGGGGCCACCTTTCATCTGGGACCCTGCAAAAGGTTTTTAGGGCCAGCCCGGCCACTCCCACCAGGCCCCCAAAAAAAAAAACACGGCCCCCTTTTCCCCGGAAAAAAAATACCCCCCCCGTTTGGTGGGAGATTGCAGGAACACTTCCCTATCAAACCCCGCCGACTGGATGGTGCCACCTTTCCGGGAACCATCTGCGTATCGGGATTTTTAGGGCAGCCCCGGGACTCCCCGCCCAAGCCCCGAAACAAAACCCGCCCTTTCCCCGGAAAAAAAACTACTGCCCCTTTCTTTGCAGATTGCAGGAGCCATTTCCCCCTATCAAACCAGCCCGACTTGGGATGGTGCCACCTTTCATCTGGGAACCATCCTGCGTATCGTGGATTTTCAGGGCCAGCCGGCCCCTCCCGCCGCCCCCCAAAAAAAACCGCCTTTCCCCGAAAAAAACTCCCCCCCCACGGCTGGCAGATTGCAGGAGCCCTTCCCCCCCATCAAACCAGCCCCCTTACTGGTGCCACCTTTTCCCTCTGGGAACCACCTGCGATCTGGTTTTTTTAGGACAGCCGGCCACTCCCCCACAGGCCCCCAAAAAAAAACGGCCCTTTTCCGGAAAAAAAACCCCCGCCCCTTTTGGCTGGCAATTGCAGAGGCATTTCTTTAAACCGCCCGCTGGTGGTGCCACCTTTCATCTTTGGAACCATCCCCCGGGATCGTGGGTTTTCAGGACCACCCCCCCACTCCCACCCACGGCCCCAAAAAAACACGGGCCTTTTCCCCGGAAAAAAAATACCCCCACTTCTGGGACAAATTTCGAGAAATTGGTAAATCAAACCCGCCGGCTGGCATTTTGCCCCCTTTCATCTGGGAAACCATCCGGTATTGTGATTTTCGGAACCAGCCGCCACTCCCCCCACAGGCCCCCCAACACAAACCCCGGGCCTTTTCCCTGGAAAAAAACTACCGCCCGTTCTGCTGGCAGATTGCAGAGCCACTTCCCTATCAAACCAGCCGAATCGGATGGGGCCCCCCTTTCATCTGGGAACCATCCTGCGATTGTGGATTTTCAGGAGCCCCCGGCCATCCCGCCCCAGGCCCCCAAAAAACAAAAATACGGGCCCCTTTTCCCCGGAAGTAAAAATGACCTGCCCGTCATTGGCTGGGAATTGCAGGAGCCACTTCCCTATCAAACCCGCCCACCCCCCATGGTGCCACCTTTCTCTGGGAACCACCCGCGTTCGTGGATTTTCAGGAGCCCGCCGGCCCCTCCAGAAGCCCCGAACAAAAACCCGGCCCCTTTTTCCCCGGCAAAAAAACTCCCCCCCCCTTCTGGCTGGCAATTGCAGGAGCCACTTCTATCAACCCGCCCACTTGGCCTGGGCCACCTTTCATCTGGGAAAACCTCCCGCGTATCGGGATTTTCAGGACCGCCGGCCCCCCGCACAGGCCCCCCAAACAAACTACCGCCCTTTCCTGAAAAAACTTACCGCCCCGCTGGCTGGCACATTGCAGGAGCCACTTGCCTCTATCAACCAGCCCGATTGGGACTGGGGGCCACCTTTTTCTGGGGCCCCCCCCCTTCCCGCGTATCGTGGATTTTCAGGAGCCGCCGGCCACTCCCAACCACAGGCCCCCCAACAAATACTACGGCCCTTTTCCCTGGAATTAAAACTGACCTGCCCATCTTATGGCTGGCAAATTGCAGGAACCACTTGGCTCTGTCAAACTAGCCCAACTTGGCACTGGTGCCACCTTTCATCTGGGAACCATCCTGCCTATCGTGGATTTTCAGGAGCCAGCCGGCCACTCCCAGCCACAGGTCCACAAACAATACTACGGCCCTTTTCCCTGGCAAACAAAACTGACCTGCCCATCATCTGGCTGGCAGATTGCAGGACCCACTTCCCTCTATCAAACCAGCCCGACTTGGCACTGGTGCCACCTTTCATTGGGGAAACCAAACCGTATTGGATTTTCAGGGCCAGCCGGCCATCCCAGGGCCCCAAGGCCCCCCAAAACAAACTACGGCCCTTTTCCCCGGAATAAACTGACCTGCCCTTTTCTGGGCAGATTGCAGGAGCCACTTGTCTATCAAACCAGCCCGACTTGGCCGGGCCCCTTTTTTTTTGGGGAAACCCTCCCGCTAACGTGGATTTTCAGGGGCCAGCCCCACTCCCAAACCACAGGGCCCCAAAAACAAACCCCGGCCCTTTTTCCCCGGAAAAAAACTACCCCCCGCTCGGGGTGGCAGATTGCAGGAGCCCCCTTCCCCCTATCAAAACCGCCCGCTTGGCACTGGTGCCACCTTTTTTTTTGGGAACCCCCTGCTTCGGGATTTTTAGGGGCCACCGGGGCCCCCCCCGCCACAGGCCCCCCCCCCAAAAAAAACCCCCGGGCCCCTTTTTTTTTGGGAAAAAAAACAAAACCCCCCCCCCTGGGGTGGGAGATTTCAACCCCCTTTCCTCTATCAAAAAAACCCCCCCTCGGGACTGGGGGCCACCTTTCATCTGGGAAACCCCCTTTCATCGTGGGTTTTTTAGGAGCCAGCCGG
>NW_026995349.1:0-3963 GCF_028769735.1 Zonotrichia leucophrys gambelii
ACCCGTACAGATTTTCGGGCGCCTCCCACCCAAGTCCCCAACAAAAACGGCCCTTTCCCTGAAGTAACACCCGCCGCTTCTGCTGCAATTGAAGGACATTCCCTCATCAACCGCCCGACCTCTGGCCACCTTCATCTGGGTACCATCTGTCGCTCAGCCAGCCCCACCACCACCAAGGCCAAACACAACCACGGCCTTTCCTGGGTACAACCTGCGCCTATCATGGCTGGCAATTGAGAGCCACTGCATAATCCAGCCACCTGGCACTGGTCCCCTTTCACGAACCATTTGCTTCGTGGAATTTCAGGATCCAGCGGCACTCCAGCCACAGCCAAACAAACCACGGCCTTCCTGGAAAAAACTGACCGCCTTCTGGCTGCAGATTGCAGGACCACTTCCTCTCAAACCACACTGCACTGTGCACCTATTGGACCATCCGCGTCTGATCGCACCGCCACCCAGCACACCCCGAACACAAACCACGCCCTTCCTGCAAGAACACCCGCTTTGCTGAATCAGAACACTCTCTATCAACCGCCGACGCAGGCCACTTATCTGGGAACCATCCTGTATCTGGATTTTCGAGCAGCGCCACCCCAGCACAGCCAAAAACACGGCCTTTTCTGAAGTAAACGACCTCCTCACTGGCTGCAATTGCAGAGCCACTTGTTCTACAAACCACGACTTGGCAGTGCCACTTTCATTGGGAACCATCCTGCGTATC
Source organism: Zonotrichia leucophrys gambelii (assembly GCF_028769735.1). NCBI lineage: Eukaryota > Metazoa > Chordata > Aves > Passeriformes > Passerellidae > Zonotrichia > Zonotrichia leucophrys. The sequence continues at coordinate 725 of NW_026995349.1, forward strand.
GGGATTTCAGGAGCCAGCCGGCCACTCCAGCCACAGCCCAACAAACCGGCCTTCCCTGAGAAATACCTGCCCATCTGCTGGCAATTGCAGACCACTTGCTCTTCAACCCACTGCATGTCCCCTTTATCGGGACCATCAATACGCCTCGCGCATGCAGCTTTCACACCCCTGCAGGCCACTATGACCGATCGACGCAGCCGGCCACTCCAGCCACGGCCCCGAACACAAACACGGCCCTTTCCCTGAAGTAAACAGACTCCCCATCATCTGCTGGCAGATTGCAGAGCCACTTGCCTCTATCAACAGCCCGACTTGGCATGGTGCCCTTTCATCTGGAACCTCCCGCGTATCGTGGATTTTCAGAGCCAGCCGGCCACTCCCAGCACAGGCCCCGAACACAACCACGGCCCTTTTCCCTGCAAGAAAACTCACCTGCCCGCTTCTGGCTGGCAATTGCAGAGCCACTTCCTCTATCAAACCAGCCCGACTGCACTGTGCCACTTTCTCTGAACCATCGCGTATGTGGATTTTAGAGCCAGCCGGCCACTCCAGCCACAGGCCCGAAACAAACCACGGCCCTTTTCCTGGCAAAAACTCACCGCCGTTCTGGCTGCAGATGCGGAGCACTTCCTCTATCAACACCGACTGGCACTGGTGCCATTCATCTGGAACCTCCTGCGTACTGGATTTCAGAGCCACGGCCACTCGCCACAGCCAAACACAATACGCCTTTCCTGAATAAAACTGCTGCCTCTTCTGCTGCAGATTGCAGGACACTTGCCTCATCAAACAGCCCGACTCGGCCACTCCCAGCCACAGGCCCCCGAACACAAACCACGGCCCTTTTCCCTGGCATGGAAAACTCACCCGCCCTGCTTCTGGCAGGCAGATTGCAGGAGCCACTTCCCTCTATCAAACCAGCCCGACTTGGCACTGGTGCCACATTTCATCTGGGAACCATCCTGCGTATCGTGGATTTTCAGAAGACAGTCAGCCACTCCCAGCCACAGGTCCCCAAACAAATACTACGGCTCTTTTCCCTGGAAGTAAAACTGACCAGCGCATCACCTGGCTGGCAGATTGCAGGAGCCACTTCCGTCTATCAAACCAACCCGACTTGGCACTGGTGCCACCTTTCATCTGGGAACCATCCTGCGTATCGTGGATTTTCAGGAGCCTGCCGGCCACTCCCAGCCACAAGTCCCCAAATACAATATACGGCCCTTTTCCCTGGAAGTAAACAACTGCCGCATCTTCTGCTGGCAGATTGCAGGAGCACTTGCCTCTATCAAACCAGCCGACTTGGCACTGGTGCCACCTTTCATCTGGGAACCATCCTGCTATCGTGGATTTTCAGGAGCCAGCGGCCACTCCCAGCCACAGGCCCCCAAACAAAACTACGGCCCTTTCCTGAAGTAAACTGACCAGCCCATCTTCTGGCTGGCACATTGCAGGAAACACTTGGCTCTCTCAAACGAGCCAAACTTGGCACTGGTGCCACCTTTCATCTGGGAACCATCCTGCGTATCGTGGATTTTCAGGAGCCAGCCGGCCACTCCCAGCCACATGCCCCCGAACACAAACCACGGCCCTTTTCCCTGGAAGTAAAACTGACCTGCCCATCATCTGGCTGGCAGATTGCACGAGCCACTTGCCTCTATGAAACCAGCCCGACTTGGCACTGGTGCCACCTTTCATCTGGGAACCATCCTGCGTATCGTGGATTTTCAAGAGCCAGCCGGCCACTCCCAGCGACATGCCCCCGAACACAAACCATGGGCCTTTTACCTGGCAAACAAAACTCACCCGCCCCGCTTCTGGCAGGCAGATTGCAGGAGCCACTTCCCTCTATCGAACCAGCCCGACTCGGCACTGGTGCCACCTTTCATCTGGGAACCATCCTGCGTATCGTGGATTTTCAGGAGCCAGCCGGCCACTCCCAGCCACAGGCCCCCGAACACAAACCACGGCCCTTTTCCCTGGCAAACAAAACTCACCCGCCCAGCTTCTGGCTGACAGATTGCAGGAGACACTTCCCTTTATCAAACCAGCCCGACTTGGCACTGGTGCCACCGTTCATCTGGGAACCATCCTGCGTATCGTGGATTTTCAGAAGCCAGTCAGCCACTCCCAGCCACAGGTCCCCAAAGAAAAACTACGGCCTTTTCCCTGGAAGTAAAACTGACCTGCCCTCATCTGGCTGGCATATTGCAGGAGCCACTTGCCTCTATCAAACCAGCCGACTCGGCACTGGTGCCACCTTTCATCTGGGAACCATCCTGCGTATCGTGGATTTTCAGGAGCCAGCCGGCCACTCCCAGCCACAGGCCCCAACACAAACCACGGCCCTTTCCCTGGAGAAAACTACCGCCCGCTTCTGGCTGGCAATTGCAGGAGCCACTTGCCTCTATCAAACCAGCCCAACTCTGGCACTGGTGCCACCTTTCATCTGGGAACCATCCTGCGTATCGTGGATTTTCAGGAGCCAGCCGGCCACTCCCAGCCACAGGCCCCCGAACACAAACCACGGCCCTTTTCCTGGCAAAAAACTCACCGCCCGCTTCTGCTGGCAATTGCAGAGACACTTCCCTCTATCAAACCTGCACGACTCGCACTGGTGCCACCTTTCATCTGGAACCTCCTGCGTATCGTGGATTTTCAGGACCAGCCGGCCACTCCCAGCCACAGGCCCCCGAACACAAACCACGGCCCTTTTCCCTGGAAAAAAACTGACCCCCCCATTCTGGCTAGCAGATTGCAGGAGCCACTTCCCTCTATCAAACCAGCCCGACTTAGCACTGGTGCCACCTTTCATCTGGGAACCATCCTGCGTATCGTGGATTTTCAGGAGCCAGCCGGCCACTCCCAGCCCCGAACCCCCCCCCAAAACCACGGCCCCTTTTCCCCGGAAAAAAATTACCCCCCCCCTTTTGGCTGGCAGATTTTCACGAGCCACTTCCCTCTATCAAACCAGCCCAAATTGGCAAATGGTGCCACCTTTCTCTGGGAACCCCTCCTGCCCTATGTGGAAATTTTTTTTTTAGGGGCCGCCGGCCACTCCCAGCCACAGGCCCCCAAACACAAACCACGGCCCTTTTCCCCGGCAAAAAAACTCCCCCGCCCCGCTTTTGGCTGGCAGATTGCAGGGGGCCACTTCCCCTATCAAACCAGCCCCCACCGGGACTGGTGCCACCTTTAAACTTGGGGAAACCCTCCTGCGTATCGTGGATTTTTTAGGA
>NW_026995350.1:0-3962 GCF_028769735.1 Zonotrichia leucophrys gambelii
ACCCCATCCCCCCCCGGTACTGGATTTTCAGGGAAAACCGCCCTCCACCAAGGCCCCCCAAACAAACCACCCCCTTTTCCCGGGGAAAAAAATTCCCCCCCCCTTTTGGGGAGATTCAGAGCCACTTCCCCATCAAACCCGCCCGACTCCCTGGTGCCACCCTTTTCTTGGCCCGCTAGTGGATTTAGGGGCCCCGGGCCCCCCCCCAAACCCCCAAAAAAACAGGGGCCCCTTTCCTGGAAAAAAACACCGCCCCTTTGGCTGGCGTTCGGAACTTTTTTCAAAACCCCAAAAAAGGGGCTGTCCAATTTACTGGGGGAAACCCTCCTCGTATTGGGTTTTGGGGCCACCCCCTCCACCAAGGGCCCCCAACACAAACCCCGGCCCTTTTTCCCCCAAAAAAACACCCCCCCGCTTTGGGGTGGAGATTGGGCCCTTCCCTATCAAACCACCCGATCGGACTGGCCAAACCTTCATCTGGGGAAACCCTCCCCTTGTGTTTTTTAACCCCCGCCCCTCCCCCCAGGCCCCAACCCAAAACGGCCCTTTTCCCTAAAAAAATACCCCCCCCTTTGCTGGGGATTTCAGGGCCACTTCCCCTATCAAACCAGCCCGACTCGACTGGTGCCACCTTTCATTGGGAACCATCCTGCTATCGTGGATTTTTTAGGGGCCACCGCCACTCCCGCCACAGCCCCCAAAACAAACCGGCCCTTTTCCTGGAAAAACACCGCCCCATTCTGGCTGGCAGATTGCAGGAGCCACTTGCCTCTATCAAACCACCCGACTCGCACTGGTGCCACCTTTCATTTGGAACCATCCTGCGTATCGTGGGTTTTCGGAGCCGCCGGCCACTCCCCGCCACAGGCCCCCAAACACAAACCACGGCCCTTTTCCCTGGAAAAAACCACCCCCCCTTCTGGGGCAATTGCAGGAGCCCCTTCCTCTATCAAACCAACCCGCACTGGTGCCAAACCTTCATCGGGAACCATCCTGCGTGAATTTTCAGACCAGCCGGCCACTCCCAGCCACAGGCCCCCAAACACAACCACGGCCCTTTTCCTGGAAAAAAACTACCCCCCCGCTTTTGGGGTGGCAGATTGCGGAGCCACTTGCCTCTACAAACCACCCATGGGACTGTGCCACTTTTCATCTGGGAACCCATCCGCGTATCGTGGATTTTAAACCAGCCGGCCACCCCACCACAGGCCCCAAAAAAACAGGCCCCTTCCCTGGAATAAAACTGACCTGCCCTCTCTGGCTGGCAGATTGCAGGAGCCACTTGGCTCTTCAACACCCAAATTACGTTGCCACCTTCATCTGGGAACCCCTCCTGTATCGGGATTTTCAGGAGCCAGCCGGCCACTCCCACCACAGGCCCCAAAACAAACCAGGGGCCCTTTTCCCGGAAAAAAACTACCGCCCCGCTTTTGGCTGGCAGATTCGGAGCCACTTCCTCTATCAAACCCGACTGGACTGGTGCCCCCCTTTCATCTGGAACCCTCCTGCTATCGTGGATTTTCAGGAGCCAGCCGGCCATCCCAGCCACAGCCCCAAAAAAACAGGCCTTTTCCCTGGAAAAAAACCTGCCCTCTCTGGCTGGCAGATTGCAAGCCCTTCCTCTATCAATCCAGCCCACTGCACTGGGGGCCACCTTTCATCTGGGAACCATCCTGCGTATCGTGATTTCAGGAGCACCGCACTCCCAGCCACGGCCCCCGAACAAAACCACGGCCCTTTTCCCTGCAAAAAACTACCCCCCGCTTCTGCTGCAGATTAGGAGCCACTTCCTCTATCAACCCCCGACTCACTGTCCACCTTCATCTGGAACCTCTCTATCGTGATTTCAGACAGCGCCACTCCCAGCCACAGCCCAAACAATCCGCTTTCCTGAAAAAATGACCTCCTCATTGCGGCGATTGCAGACCACTTCCTCTATCAACCACCACTGCACTGGTGCACCTTTCATTGGAACATCCTGGTATCGGATTTTCAGACACCGCCACTCCCAGCCACAGGCCCAACAAAACTACGGCCCTTTCCCTGAAGAAACTACCTGCCCGTCTTGCTGCAATTGCAAGCCACTGCCTCTATCAACCACCCTGCACGGTGCCACCTTTCACTGAACCATCCTGATCGTGATTTTCAGCCGGCACCCAGCCACAGCCCCAACAAAACACGCCTTTTCCCTGGCAAACAAAACTCACCGCCCCGCTTCTGGCTGGCAGATTGCAGGAGCCACTTCCTCTAATCAAACCAGCCCGACTCGGCACTGGTGCCACCTTTCATCTGGGAACCATCCTGCGTATCGTGGATTTTCAGGAGCCAGCCGGCCACTCCCAGCCACAGGCCCCAAACAAACCACGGCCCTTTTCCCTGGCAAACAAACTACCCCCCGCTTCTGGCTGGCAGATTGCAGGAGCCACTTGCCTCTATCAAACCAGCCGACTCGGCACTGGTCCACCTTTCATCTGGGAACCATCCTGCGTATCGTGGTTTTCAGGAGCCAGCGGCCACTCCCAGCCACAGGCCCCAAACACAAACTACGGCCCTTTTCCTGGAAGAAAACTGACCTGCCCATCATCTGGCTGGCAGATTGCAGGAGCCACTTGCCTCTACAAACCAGCCCACTTGGCACTGGTGCCACCTTTCATCTGGGAACCATCCTGCGTATCGTGGATTTTTTAGGGGCCAGCCCGGGCCACTCCCACCACAGGCCCCCCCAAACAAACCACGGCCCTTTTTCCCCGGCAAAAAAAATCACCCCCCGCTTTTGGCTGCAGATGCGAGCCCCCCCCCCTATCAAACCAGCCCCACTCGGGATGGGGCCACCTTTCATCCCGGGGAAACCCTCCTCTATCGTGGTTTTCAGGAGCCAGCCGGCCACTCCCAGCCACAGCCCCCAACACAAACCACCGCCCTTTTCCCCCGGGAAAAAAACTCACCCCCCCCGTTCTGGCTGGCAGATTGCAGAGCCACTTTCCCCCTATCAAACCAGCCCGCTCGGCACTGGGGCCACCTTCATCTGGGAACCATCCGCGTTCGTGGGTTTTCAGGACCGCCGGCCCCTCCAGCCCAGGCCCCCCAACACAAACCACGGGCCCTTTTCCTGGCAAAAAAACCACCCCGCCCCGCTTTTTGGCGGCAGATGCAGGGGCCCCTTCCCCCTTTTCAAACCAGCCCCACCAAAATGGTGCCACCTTTCATCTGGGGAAACCCTCCTGCGTATCGGGAATTTTTAGACCCCAGCCCCCCCCACCCCAGGGCCCCCCAAAAACAAAAAACGGCCTTTTCCTGGAAAAAAACACCCCCCTTCTGGGTGGCAGATTGCAGGAACCATTTTCTTCAAACCGCCCAAATTGGCACTGGTCCACCTTTTACTGGGAACCCCCCTGCGTATTGTGGTTTTTCAGGAGCCAGCCCGCCCTCCCAGCCACAGGCCCCAAAAAACCAGGCCCTTTCCCGGAAAAAAAAATACCCGCCCCGCTTTTGGGCAGATTGCAGGGCCCCCTCCCTCTACAAACCAGCCCGACCGGGATGGGGGCACCTTTCTTGGGAACCATCCTGCGTACGTGGGTTTTCAGGAGCCGCCCCACTCCCAGCCCAGGCCCCCGAACACAAACCACGGCCCCTTTTCCCTGGAAAAAAAAATACCCCCCCCCTTCTGGCTGGCGATTGCAGAGCCACTTCCCCTATCAAACCCGCCCGCTCGGGACTGGTGCCACCTTCATCTGGGAACCACCTGCGTACGTGGATTTTTAGGAGCCACCGCCACCCCAGCCACAATCCCCCCAAAAAACTACGGGCCCTTTTTCCCGGGGAAATAAAAATGACCTGCCCGCTTTGGGCTGGCAGATTGCAGGGGCCACTTTCCCCATCAGTCCAGCCCGACCGGCACGGTGCCACCTTTCCTCTGGGGAAACCCCCGCATGTGGATTTTCAGGCCAGCCGGGCCCCCCCGT
>NW_026995351.1:0-3962 GCF_028769735.1 Zonotrichia leucophrys gambelii
GCGATTGAGAGCCATTTTCCTCTTTCAAACCACCCCACTCGGACCGGTGCCACCTTCATCTGGGAAAAACCCTCCTGCGTACGTGGTTTTCAGGAAACCCCCCACCGGGCCCCTCCCCCGCAAAAGGCCCCGAAAAACAAACTACGGCCCTTTTCCCTGGAAGTAAAATGACCTGCCCGATCTGCTGGCAATTGCAGGAGCCATTCCTCTATCAAAAGCCCGACTGGGAGGGCCACCTTCTGGAACCATCCTGCGTATCGTGGATTTCAGGAGCCCGCCGGCCACCCCAGCCACGGCCCCCAAAACAAACTACGCCTTTTCCCTGGAAGTAAAAAATGACCTGCCCGTCATCTAGCGGCAGATTGCAGAGCCACTTCCTCTATCAAACCAGCCCGACTTGGGAGGTGCCACCTTTTATTGGGAACCTCCTGCGATCTGGATTTTCAGGAGCCGCCGGCCCTCCCCGCCACAGGTCCCCCCAAACAAATACTACGGCCCCCTTTTCCCCGGAAGTAAAACTGACCTGCCCATCATCGGATGCATATTGCACGAGCCCCTTGCCCTATCAAACCCGCCCGACTCGGGACGGTGCCCCCTTCACTGGGAACCATCCTGCGTATCGTGGGTTTTTAGGGGCCGCCGGGCCCCTCCAGCCACAGGGCCCCAAACAAATATACCCTTTTTCCCCGGAATAAAACTGACCCCCCGTCATTGGCTGGCAGTTGCACAGCCCCCTTTGGGATTAAAAAACCCCCCCGACTCGGCACGGGCCCCCTTTTATTGGGAACCACCTGCTATCGTGATTTTCAGAAACCGCTGGCCACTCCCACCAAGGCCCCCCAAACCAAAAACAGCCCTTTTCCTGGGAAAAAAACTGACCTGCCCGCACTGGCCGGAATTGCAGGGGCCACTTGCCTCACAAACCCCGCCCGATCGGGAAGGGGGGCCACCCTTTTTCTCGGAACCACCCTCAACGTGGATTTTTGGAGCCACCCCTCCCCCCCAAGACCCCAACACAAACCACGGCCCTTTTGCCCGGGAAACAAAACTTACCCACCGTGCTTTGGGGTGGGAAGGTTTTCAGGAGCCCTTGCCTCTATCATACCAGCCAGATCGACACTGGGACCACCTTTTATCGGGGAACCCCCGCGATCGTGGATTTTCAGGAGCCGGCCGGGCCCCTCCCCAAAACAGGTCCCCAAACAAAAACACGGGCCTTTTTCCGGAAGGAAAAATGACCTGCCCATCATCGGCTGGCAGATTGCAGGAGCCACTTGCCTCATAAACCCGCCCGCTTGGGACAGGGGCTACCTTGGGGCGGGGCCATCCACGTATTGTGATTTTTAGGGGCCCCGCGGCCACTCCCCGCACAAGTCCCAAAAATAATCTACGGCCCTTTTCCCTGGAAGTAAAAAAAAAAAGACCTGCCCCATCATCTGGGGCAGATTGCGGGGCCACTTGCCCCTACAATCCCGCCCCACTCGGCACGGGGGCCCCCCTTTTATCGGGTAAAACCTCCGCGTACGTGGGTTTTAGGAGCCAGCCGGCCACTCCCAGACACAGGTCCCCAAACAAATACTACGGCCCTTTTCCCTGGTAGTAAACTGACCTGCCCATCATCGGTTGGCAGTTTGCACGAGCCGTTGGGTCTATAAAAACCCCCGATGGAACTGGGCCCCCCCATCGGGGAAAACCATTGCTATGGGGATTTTCAGGAGCCACCCGGCACCCCCACCCACAGGCCCCCAAACAAAAAGTACGGCCCCTTCCCTGGAATTAAAACTGACCTGCCCATCTTTGGGCGATTGGGAGCCACTTGCCTCTAAAATCCACCCCGATTTGGCCTGGGCCCCCTTTTTCATTGGAAAAACCACCCTCTATCGGGGGTTTTTCAACCAGGGGGCCACTCCCAGCCCGGGCCCCCTGAACACAAACCAGGGCCCTTTTCCCGGAAACAAAATCACCCGCCCCGTTTCGGGCGGGAGATTGCGGGACCCACTTCCCTCTATCAAACACCGACGGGGACTGGTGCCACCTTTCTCGGGGAAAGCACCCTGTGCATCGTGATTTTTCAGGAGCCCCCCACCCCAGCCACGGGCCCCCAAAACAACCAAACCCCCTTTTTCCCGGAAGTAAAACTGACCTGCCGTCATCGGGCTGGCAGATTGCGGGAGCCACTTGCTCTATCAATCCACCCGATTTTGGCACTGGTGCCACCTTTCTTTGGGGAAACCCTCCTGCGTATCGGGATTTTCAGGAGCCGCCGGCCCCCCCAGCCACACCCCCCGAACAAAAACCCAGGGCCCCTTTTCCCGGAAACAAAACTCCCCCCCTTTTCGGCTGGCAGATTGCAGGAGCCACTTCCCAAATAAAACCACCCCCCGGGCACTGGTGCCACCTTTCTCGGGGAACCATCCTGCATCGGGTTTTCGGGAAAGCCAGCCGGCCATCCCAGCCAAAAAGGCCCCCAAACCCAAAACCCCCGGGGCCTGTTGTAATTTCGCTGCAGTGTTGTTCTGCCTCTTGTGGGCTCTTCTCCTTCTCTCAGCACAGCCCTTTCCCTGGTCCGGGGCTCCCCTGGCTCTCACCCCCCCCCTATTTATTTCAGTTCCCTTTCACGAGCACAGTGCTGCCCAACTAAGGACCTTGCAGCGCAGCTGTTTAGCAACTGGGACCCACACAGGTTTTACAATCAACATTATTCGGGCCCCCACTTTTCCCCCCCTTTTCTTTTAACAAAAAACAATTACAATACACAAAAACCCAGCTCTCAGGCTGCCACAGCTCTGGGCTGTCTTTAATACAACCATAGAATATATACTACCCCTAAACAGCCCCAGCCTCGGGCTCCCACTCTGGGCTGCCCGGGGGGATTCCATCCCTTCTCTATCCCAGTCTAGGCTCCCAAACCCTCTGGGATGTCCTATCTTCTATAGTCCCGCTCTCAAGCTGATTTCCAAAGCCCCAGCTCTCGGGCTGCCACAGCTCTGGGTGCCCGGGGGTTCCCAACCTTTTTCAATTTTGGTAGTTTTTCTTCATCCCCGGGGGCACCGTTGTTGTAATCTTCGCTGCAGCTTCTTCTCGCCTCCTGCGGGGTTTTCTCCATTCTTGAGACAGCCCTTTCCTTTTTCTCGGGGGCCCCCTTTGGGCTTTTGACCCCCCCTATTTCCTCAGTTACCCTCACGAGTTTTCAGCTGTTGCCCAACTAAGGACCCTGCAGCCCAGCTCGTTTGGAGTAACTTAGACACACACTGATCTCACATAAACTGTATCGGCCCCCACAACGGCCCTTTTCCCTGGAAGTAAAATGACCTGCCCTCTCTGGCTGGGAGATTGCAGGGGCCACTTCCCCTATCAATCCAGCCCGACTCAGGACTGGGCCACCTTTTATCTGGGAACCATCCCTCGTTCGGTTTTTAAGCCACCGGGCCCCTCCCAGCCAAGGTCCCGAACAAATACTACCCCTTTTCCCTGGGAAATAAAATGCCTGCCCCTCATCGGCTGGCATATTGCACGACCACTTTGGGATTATCAAACCCCCCGACTCGGCACTGGGGCCCCTTCATCTGGAACCCTCCCGCGTATCGTGGATTTTTAGGGGCCACCGCCACTCCCCGCCACAGGTCCCCCAACAAATTTCTACGGGCCCCTTTTCCTGGAAAAAAAACTGACCAGCCCGTCATCTGGCGGGATTTTCACAGCCACGGTATTATCAAACCCCCCCGACTCGGGACTGGTGCCCCCTCTCATCTGGGAACCCCTGCGATGTGGATTTAGGGAAACCCGTGGCCACCCAGCCCTAGGCCCCCCAAACACAAACTACGGGCCCCTTTTTCCCCCGGGAAATAAAACTGACCTCCCATCATCTGGGGGCGATTTCAGGAGCCCCTTGCCTCTATCAAACCACCCGACTCGGCACTGGGCCCCTTTCATCTCGAAACCCTTCCCGCATATCGGGTTTT
>NW_026995352.1:0-3957 GCF_028769735.1 Zonotrichia leucophrys gambelii
CCTTTCATCTGGGAAACCTTGCGTATCGGGATTTTTAGGAGCCACCCCCATCCCAGCCACAGCCCCCAAAAAAATACGGCCCTTTTTTCCCGGAATTTTAAAAAAATGCCCCCCCCTGGGGAGATTGAGGGCCCCTTCCCTCTATCAAACCAGGACTCGGCAAGGTGCCCCCTTTCTCTGGGAACCCTCCTGGTATGTGGGTTTTAGGAGAGGGACTCCCAGGCCCCGGCCCCCAAAACCCCCCCAAAGGGCCCCTTTTCCCCGGAAAAAAACACCTGGTTTTTCCCGGTGGAGTTTAGGAGCCCCTTCCCCTTTTAAACCAACCCCATGCCTGGTTTCCCCCTTTCATTGGGAACCTCCCGGAAACGTGGATTTTCAGGGAGGGCCCCTCCCCCCCACCGGGCCCCAAAAAAAACTACGGCCCTTTTTTCCCCGGGAAATAAAATGACCCGCCCCCTTTGGCTGGCAAATTTCAGGACCCCCTTCCCCCTAAAGCCCAATTTTGGGATGGTGCCCCCTTTCATCTGGGAAAACCCTCCCGGTATCGGGTTTTCAGGAGCCCCCCCCGGGCCCCTCCCAGCCCCAAACCCCCCAAACAAGGGCCCTTTTCCCCCCAAAAAAAACCCGCCCCTTTTTGGTGGGAATTGCAGGAACCACCCCTATAAACCAGCCCCAATCGGCATGGTGCCACCCTTTTATCCGGGGGAAATCCCGGTTCCCGGGGTTTTCAGGAGCCCGCCCGGCCCCCCCAGCCAAGGCCCCCCAAAAAAACAAAGGCCCCCTTTTTCCCGGAATAAAATACCCGCCCGTTTGGCTGGAGAGGAGGAGCCCCTTCCCCATAAACCCCGCCCCCCTCGGCATGGTGCCCCCTTTTTATTGGGAACCATCCCGCGTATTGTGGATTTTCAGGAGCCCGCCGGCCCCTCCAGCCACAGGCCCCCCAAACAAAAAACGGCCCCTTTTCCCCGGAAAAAAAATACCGCCTTTTCGGCTTGGGAAATTGGAGGAGCCCCTTCCTCTATCAAACCGCCATGGCACGGTGCCCCCTTTCATCCGGGAACCCCTCCCCGGGTATCGTGGATTTTCCCGGGGCCCCGGCCCCTCCCCCCCACCCCCAAAAAAACTCCCGGCCCCCTTTCCCGGGAAATTAAAAAATGACCCGCCCCCTTTTTGGGGGCAGATTGCAGGGGGCCCCTTCCCCCCCCCAAACCCCCAACTTTGGACTGGGGGCCCCTTTCATTGGGAACATTCCCCGGGTTTTGGGTTTTTAGGGCCCGCCGGGGCCCCCCCCAGCCACGGCCCCCAAACCAAAAAAACGGCCCCTTTTCCCCCAAAAAAAAACGGTTTCCCCCTTTTTGGTGGGGGTTGAGGGCCCTTTTTCCCCATTTAAAACCGGCCCGGCACTTTGGGGGCCCCCCCCATTGGGAACCCTCCCGCGTATGTGGTTTTTTTGGACCCGCCCGGGGGCCCCTCCCAAGGGCCCCAAACCCCAAAAAATTTGGGGTTTTTCCGGGAAAAAAACCCCACCCGCCCCTTTTGGTGGGAATTTTCGGAAAAAAGGGCCCCTTTTAAAAACCGGCCCCAAAAAGGCCCGGTTTACCCTTTATTTTGGGGAAAAAAGGTATGGGTTTTCAGGAGCCCGCCGGCCCCCCCAGCCCAGGCCCCAAACCCCAAACCCCGGCCTTTTCCCGGAAAAAACGATGCCCCTTTTGGGTGGAGATTGGGGGGGAGCCCCCCTTTTTATCCCCAAAAAAGCCCCCTTGGACGGTTTCCCCTTTATCGGGAAAACCCTCCCGGTACTGGATTTTCAGGGCCCGGGGCCCCTCCAGCCCAGGCCCCCAAAAACAAACAGGCCCCTTTTCCCCGGAAAAAAATACCCCCGCTTTTGGTGGGGAGATTGCAGGAGCCCCTTCCCTTTTCAAACCCGCCCCCCTCGGCACTGGGGACCTTTCATCTGGGAAACCCTCCGCGTATCGGGGATTTTAGGAGAGGGGCCCCTCCCCGCCCAAAGGCCCCCAAAAAAAACCGGCCCCTTTTTTTTGGGAAAAAAACTACCCCCGGGATCTGGCTGGAGATTGCAGGGGGCCCTTTGGTTATCAAATCCAGCCCCCCTTGGCATGGTGCCCCCTTTCACTGGGAAACCTCCTTTCCTAACGTGGTTTTCAGGAGCCCGGGGCCCTCCCGCCCCAAAGGCCCCAAACCAAAAAAGGGTTTTCCCCGGAATAAAAAATGGGTGCCCCCATTGGTGGCAAATTGCCCGGGCCATTGCCTTATAAAAAAGGGAACGGCAATGGTTCCCCCTTTCTTGGGAAAATCCGCGTATCGTGGTTTTTTGGAGCCGCCGGCCCCTGCCCCAAACCCCAAAACCCAACAGGCCCTTTCCCCGGAAAAAACCACCGCCCCTTTTTTGGGTGGGATTGCAGGACCCCTTTGGGTTTTCAACCAGCCCCTTGGGATGGTTTCCCCCTTTCATTTGGGGAAAAATTTGCGTATCTGGTTTTTAGGAGAGCCGGCCCCCCCTCCAGCACAGGCCCCCAACAAAAAACCCCGGCCTTTTTCCCCGGAAAAAATACCCGCCCCCTTTTTGGTGGCGTTGCAGGAACATTCCCCCTTTTCAAAAGGGCCCCACTGGAAATGGTGCCATTTATTGGGAACCATCCGGGATTTTGGTTTTCAGGAGCCCGGGCCACTCCCACCCAGGCCCCCCAAACAAAATCGGCCCTTTCCCCGGAAGTTTTAAAAAAAACCCGCCCCCTTTTTGGTGGGCAAATTTCAGGACCCTTTCCCCTTTTTAAAAAAGGGACTTTGGCCCGGGGCCCCCTTTTATTGGGGGAAATCCCGCGTATCGTTGGGATTTTCGGGCCGCCGGGATCCCCCAGGCCCCCCAAAACCCAAAAACGGCCCTTTTCCTGGAAAAAATGAAACCGCCCCTTTTTGGTGGAGATTTTAGGATTCCCCTTTTCCCAAAAGCCCGACTCGGGTGGGGCCCTTTTTTTGGGGAACCTTCCGCGTTTTGGATTTTAGGAGCCAGGGCCATAGAAGGCCCCAAAAAAAACAGGCCCTTTCCCCGGGAAAAAAAATTTCCCCTCATTGGTGGCAATTGGGAGCCCCTTGGTTAAACAAACCGCCCCAAATTGGGGGACTGGTGCCCCTTTTATCTGGGAACCAACCCCGGGGAACGTGGATTTTTAGGAGCCCGCCCGGGCCCCTCCCCGCCCCAGGGGCCCCCCCCCCAAAACCCCCCGGCCCCTTTTTTTTGGAAAAACCCAAACCCCAAATGGCTTTGGGAGGGTTGCAGGGGCCCCTTCCCCAAAACCCGCCCCATCGGCTTTGGGGCCCCTTTTTAATTTGGGAACCCTTTTCCCGCGGGGTTTTTGGTTTTAGGGGCCAGGGCCACTCCCAGCCACAGGCCCCAACCCAAAAAGGCCCCTTTTCCCCGGAAAAAACCCCTGCCCTTTGGTGGCAGATTGCGGAAACTTGGCTTTCAAACCCGCCCCCCTGGAAAGGTTTAACCCTTTTTTTTTGGGGCCCCCCGGTATCGTGGGTTTTCAGGAGCCCCCCGGCCCTCCCCCCCAAAAAGGCCCCCCCAAAACTAGGCCCTTTTTGGAAGTAAAAATGACCTGCCCTCCTTTGGGTGGGAGATTGAGGGCCATTTTCATCAAACCGGAGGCACTGGTGCCCCCTTTTTATTTTGGGAACCTTCCCGGTTTCGTGGATTTTCAGGAGCCAGCCGGGGGGGTCCCCGCCCCAAAGGGCCCCCAAACAAAAACGGCCCCTTTCCCTTTTGGGGGGTTAAAATACCGCCCCAAACTGGCGGGGAGATTGCAAAGAATTCCTATCAAAAAACCCCATTGGATGGTGCCACCTTTTTCTGGGAACCATCCCGGTATCGGGGGGTTTTAGGAGCCCCGCCGGCCATCCGCCCCAGGCCCCCAAAAAAAACTACGGGCCCCTTTT
>NW_026995353.1:0-3957 GCF_028769735.1 Zonotrichia leucophrys gambelii
GCAGATTGCAGGAGCCACTTGCCTCTATCAATCCAGCCCGACTTGGTACTGGTGCCACCTTTCATCTGGGAACCATCCTGCGTATCGTGGATTTTCAGAGCCAGCCGGCCACTCCCAGCCACAGGACCCCGAACAACAACCACGGCCCTTTTCCCTGGCAAAGAAAACTCACCCGCCCCGCTTCTGGCTGGCAGATTGCAGGAGCCACTTGCCTCTATCAATCCAGCCCGACTCGTCCTGGTGCCACCTTTCATCTGGGAACCATCCTGCGTATCGTGGATTTTCAGGAGCCAGCCGGCCACTCCCAGCCACACGTCCCCAAAAAAAATCTACGGACCTTTTCCCAGGAAGTAAAACTGACCTGCCCATCATCTAGCTGGCACATTGCAGCAGCCACTTGGTAATATCAAACCTGCCGCACTTGGCACTGGTGCCACCTTTCATCTGGGAACCATTCTGCGTATCGTGGATTTTCAGGAGCCAGCCGGCCACTCCCAGCCACAGGCCCCCGAACACAAACCACGGCCCTTTTCCCTGGAAGTAAAACTGACCAGCCCGTCATCTGGCTGGCAGATTGCATGAGCCACTTGCCTCTATCAATCAAGCCCGACTTGGTACTGGTGCCACCTTTCATCTGGGAACCATCCTGCGTATCGTGGATTTTCAGGAGCCAGCCGGCCACTCCCAGCCACAGGCCCCCGAACACAAACCACGGCCCTTTTCCCTTGCAAGCAAAACTAACCCACCCCGCTTCTGGCTGGAAGATTGCAGGAGCCACTTGCCTCTATCAAACCAGCCCGACTCGACACTGGTGCCACCTTTCATCTGGGAACCATCCTGCGTATCGTGGATTTTCAGGAGCGCCCGCCGGCCATCCCAGCCACAGTCCCTAAACACAAACTACGGCCCTTTTCCCTGGCAAACAAAACTAACCCACCCCGCTTCTGGCTGGCAGATTGCAGGAGCCACTTGACTCTATCAAACCACCCCGACTCGACACTGGTGCCACCTTTCATCTGGGAACCATCCTGCGTATCGTGGATTTTCAGGAGCCCTCCGGCCACTCTTTGCCACAGGCCCCAAACACAAACCACGGCCCTTTTCCCTGGAATTAAAACAGACCTGCCCGTCATCTGGCTGGCAGATTGCAGGAGCCACTTGCCTCTATCAATCCAGCCCGACTCGGCACTGGTGCCACCTTTCATCTGGGAACCATCCTGCGTATCGTGGATTTTCAGGAGTCAGCAGGCCACTCCCAGCCACAGGCCCCGACACAAACCACGGCCCTTTTCCTGGCAAACAAAACTAACCCACCCGCTTCTGGCTGGCAGATTGCAGGAGCCACTTGCCTCTATCAATCCAGCCCGACTCTGGACTGGTGCCTCCTTTCATCTGGGACCATCTGCGATGTGATTTTCAGAGCCAGCCGGCCACTCCCAGCCACAGTCCCCAAAAAAAATCTAGGACCTTTTCCCAGGAAGTAAAACTGACCTGCCCATCTCAGCTGGCACATTGCAGCAGCCATCTTGAATAACAAACCTGCCACTTGGCACTGGTGCCACCTTTCATCTGGGAACCATCCTGCGTATCGTGGATTTCAGGAGCCAGCCGGCCACTCCCAGCCACAGCCCCCAACACAAACCACGGCCTTTCCCTGGAAGAAAACTACCTGCCGCTTCTGGGCAATTGCAGGAGCCACTTCCCTTAACCAGCCACGCACTGGTGCCACCTTTCATCTGGAACCATCCTGCGTATCGTGATTTTCAGGAGCCAGCGCCACTCCAGCCACAGGCCCCAACACAAACCGCCCTTTTCCCTGGAAAAAAACTACCCCCCTCTGGCTGGCAATTGCAGCCACTTGTAAACAACCGACTTGGCACGGGCCACCTTTCATCGGGAACATCCTGCGTATCGTGATTTTCAGGAGCAGCCGCCACTCCCGCCACAGGCCCCAAACAAACCACGGCCTTTTCCTGAAAAAAACTAACCCCCCCCTCGGCTGGCAGATTGCGGACCACTGCCTTATCAACCCCACTCGCACGGTGCCACCTTTCATCTGGAACATTGGATGGATTTTCAGGAGCAGCGGCCACTCCCAGCCACAGGCCCCAACAAAACACGGCCTTTTCCCTGAATAAAACTGACCGCCCCTCTGGCTGCAATTGCGAGCCACCTTATATCAAACGCCACTGGCACTGGTGCCACCTTTCATTGGGAACCATCCTGCGTATCGTGATTTTCAGAGCCAGCGGCCACTCCCACCACAGCCCAAACAAACACGGCCTTTCCCTGAAAAAACACCTCCCTTTGCGCAATTGCAGAGCCATCTCTTAAACCAGCCACGACTGGTGCCCCTTCACTGACCATCCTGCGTATCGTGATTTTCAGGAGCCGCCGCCACTCCAGCACAGCCCAACACAACACGGCCCTTTTCCCTGGCAAACAAAAGTCACCCCCCGCTTCTGGCTGGCAGATTGCAGGAGCCACTTGCCTCTATCAATCCAGCCGACTGGCACTGGTGCCACCTTTCATCTGGGAACCATCCTGCGTATCGTGGATTTTCAGGAGCCAGCCGGCCACTCCAGCCACAGCCCCAAACACAAACTACGGCCTTTTCCCTGGAAGTAAAACTGACCTGCCCATCATCTGGCTGGCACATTGCGCAGCCACTTGGCTAATATCAAACCATGCCCAACTTGGCACTGGTGCCACCTTTCATCTGGGAACCATCCTGCGTATCGTGGATTTTCAGGAGCCAGCCGGCCACTCCCAGCCACAGGCCCCGAACACAAAACACGGCCCTTTCCCTGGCAAACAAAACTCACCCGCCCCGCTCCTGGCTGGCAGATTGCAGGAGCACTTCCTCTATCAAACCAGCCGACGCGGACTGGTGCCACCTTTCATCTGGGAACCATCCTGCGTATCGTGTATTTTCAGGAGCCAGCCGGCCACTCCCAGCCACAGGCCCCCAAACACAAACACGGCCCTTTCCCTGGCAAACAAAAGTCACCACCCGCTTCTGGCTGGCAGATTGCAGGAGCCACTTCCTCTATCAAACCACCCCGACTGGCACTGGTGCCACCTTTCATCTGGGAACCATCCTGCGTATCGTGGATTTTTCAGGAGCCAGCCGGCCACTCCCAGCCACAGGCCCCCAAACACAAATACGCCTTTTCCCTGGAATAAAACTGACCTGCCCATCTTCTGGCTGGCAGATTGCAGGAACCACTTGGCTCTCTCAAACCAGCCCACTTGCACTGGTGCCACTTTCATCTGGGAACCATCCTGCGTATCGTGGATTTTCAGGAGCCAGCCGGCCACTCCCAGCCACAGCCCCCAAACAAAAACTACGGCACCTTTCCCTGGAATTAAAACTGACCTGCCCATTTTCTGGCTGGCAGATTGCAGGAGCCACTTCCCTCTATCAAACCAGCCCGACTCGGCACTGGTGCCACCTTTCATCTGGGAACCATCCTGCGTATCGTGGATTTTCAGGAGCCAGCCGGCCACTCCCAGCCACAGTTCCCTAAAAAAATCTACGGACCTTTTCCCTGGAAGTAAAACAGATCTGCCCATCTTCTGGCTGGCAGATTGCAGGAGCCACTTGGTAATCAAACCTGCCGCACTTGGCACTGGTGCCACCTTTCATCTGGAAACCATCCTGCGTATCGTGGATTTTCAGGAGCCAGCCGGCCACTCCCAGCCACAGGCCCCCAAAAAAAACTACGGCCCTTTCCCTGGAATTAAAAATGACCTGCCCATCTTCTGGCTGGCAGATTGCAGGAGCCACTTGCCTCTATCAATCCAGCCCGATCTGGCACTGTGCCACCTTCATCTGGGAACCATCCTGCGTATCGTGGATTTTCAGGAGCCAGCCGCCACTCCCAGCCACAGGCCCCCGAACACAAACCACGGCCCTTTTCCCTGGCAAACAAAACTCACCCGCCCCGCTTCTGG
>NW_026995354.1:0-3956 GCF_028769735.1 Zonotrichia leucophrys gambelii
GGAAGTAAAACTGACCTGCCCGTCATCTGGCTGGCAGATTGCAGGACCCACTTGCCTCTATCAAATCCAGCCCGACTTTGGGACTGGTGCCACCTTTCATCTGGGAACCATCCTGCGTATCGTGGATTTTCAGGAGCCAGCCGGCCACCCCAGCCACAAGCCCCCAAAACAACACGGCCCTTTTCCCTGGGAAATAAAACTGACCTGCCCATCATTGGCTGGCAATTTCAGCAGCCACTTGTTTATCAAACCTGCCCAACTGGCACTGGTGCCACCTTTTCATCTGGGAACCATCCTGCTATCGTGGATTTTCAGGAGGCCCGCCGGGCCCCTCCCAGCCACAGGCCCCCAAACACAAACCACGGCCCTTTTCCCTGGAATAAAACTGACCCTGCCCGTCATCTGGCTGCAGATTGCAAAGGGGCCACTTGCCTCTATCAATCCAGCCCACTTTGGCATGGGGGCCACCTTTCATCTGGGGAAACCCTCCTGCGTAAACGTGGATTTTCAGGAGCCAGCCGGCCACCCCGCCAAGGCCCCCCAAAAACAAAAGGCCCTTTTCCCTGGAAAAAAACTACCCCCCCGTCTGGGGGGAGATTGCAGGGGCCTTCCCCCTATCAAACCCCCGACCGGCACGGCCACCTTTTTCTGGAACCACCTGGTTTCGTGGATTTTCAGGAGCCAGCCGGGCCCCTCCCGCCACAGGCCCCAAACACAAACCACGGCCCTTTTCCCTGGAAAAAACTACCGCCCGCTTCTGGCTGGCAGATTGCAGGGGCCACTTGCCTCATCAAACCGCCCGACTGGCACTGGTGCCACTTTTCTGGAACCATCACCGTTATGTGGATTTTCAGGAGCCAGCCGGCCACTCCCAGCCATAAGGTCCCCAAAAAAATCACGGGCCCTTTTCCCTGGGAAATTTAAAAATGACCTGCCCATCATCTGGCTGGCAATTGCAGGAGCCACTTGCCTTATAAACCCGCCCAACTTGGCACTGGGTGCCACCTTTATCTGGGAACCATCCTGCGTATCGTGGATTTTCAGGAGCCAGCCGGCCACTCCCAGCCACAAGCCCCAACACAAACACGCCCTTTCCGGAAAAACTTACCCCGCTCTGGCTGGCAGATTGCGAGCCATGTTACAACCAGCCGACTCGCACGTCCACTTCTCGGAACATCTGCGTTTTGGATTTTAGAGCCGGCACTCCCCACAGTCCCCAAAAAATCTACGGCCTTCCGATAAAACTGACCTCCATCTCTGGCTGCAATTCAGGGCCCCTTTTTATATCAAACGCCCTTGGCACTTTCCACCTTTCATCTGGAACCATCCTGCTATCGTGGTTTTCAGGACCAGCGGGCCCCTCCCAGCCAAGCCCCCAACACAAAACGGCCTTTTCCTGGAGTAAACGACCTCCTCATCTCTGGCAATTGCAGGCCATGTTAAACCCAGCCCGCTGCACGGGCCCCCTTCTCTGGAAACCCTCCTGTTCGTATTTTCAGAGCCAGCGCCACTCCCAGCCCACCCCAAACAAACACGGCCCTTTCCTGGAAGTAAACTGACTGCCTCATCTGGCTGCAATTGAGAGCCCTGTTTCAACGCCCACTGGGCACGGTGCCAAAAAAAAAAAAAAAAAAAAAAAAAAAAAAAAAAAAAAAAAAAAAAAAAAAAAAAAAAAAAAAAAAAAAAAAAAAAAAAAAAAAAAAAAAAAAAAAAAAAAAAAAAAAAAAAAAAAAAAAAAAAAAAAAAAAAAAAAAAAAAAAAAAAAAAAAAAAAAAAAAAAAAAAAAAAAAAAAAAAAAAAAAAAAAAAAAAAAAAAAAAAAAAAAAAAAAAAAAAAAAAAAAAAAAAAAAAAAAAAAAAAAAAAAAAAAAAAAAAAAAAAAAAAAAAAAAAAAAAAAAAAAAAAAAAAAAAAAAAAAAAAAAAAAAAAAAAAAAAAAAAAAAAAAAAAAAAAAAAAAAAAAAAAAAAAAAAAAAAAAAAAAAAAAAAAAAAAAAAAAAAAAAAAAAAAAAAAAAAAAAAAAAAAAAAAAAAAAAAAAAAAAAAAAAAAAAAAAAAAAAAAAAAAAAAAAAAAAAAAAAAAAAAAAAAAAAAAAAAAAAAAAAAAAAAAAAAAAAAAAAAAAAAAAAAAAAAAAAAAAAAAAAAAAAAAAAAAAAAAAAAAAAAAAAAAAAAAAAAAAACCCCCCCCCCCCCCCCCCCCCCCCCCCCCCCCCCCCCCCCCCCCCCCCCCCCCCCCCCCCCCCCCCCCCCCCCCCCCCCCCCCCCCCCCCCCCCCCCCCCCCCCCCCCCCCCCCCCCCCCCCCCCCCCCCCCCCCCCCCCCCCCCCCCCCCCCCCCCCCCCCCCCCCCCCCCCCCCCCCCCCCCCCCCCCCCCCCCCCCCCCCCCCCCCCCCCCCCCCCCCCCCCCCCCCCCCCCCCCCCCCCCCCCCCCCCCCCCCCCCCCCCCCCCCCCCCCCCCCCCCCCCCCCCCCCCCCCCCCCCCCCCCCCCCCCCCCCCCCCCCCCCCCCCCCCCCCCCCCCCCCCCCCCCCCCCCCCCCCCCCCCCCCCCCCCCCCCCCCCCCCCCCCCCCCCCCCCCCCCCCCCCCCCCCCCCCCCCCCCCCCCCCCCCCCCCCCCCCCCCCCCCCCCCCCCCCCCCCCCCCCCCCCCCCCCCCCCCCCCCCCCCCCCCCCCCCCCCCCCCCCCCCCCCCCCCCCCCCCCCCCCCCCCCCCCCCCCCCCCCCCCCCCCCCCCCCCCCCCCCCCCCCCCCCCCCCCCCCCCCCCCCCCCCCCCCCCCCCCCCCCCCCCCCCCCCCCCCCCCCCCCCCCCCCCCCCCCCCCCCCCCCCCCCCCCCCCCCCCCCCCCCCCCCCCCCCCCCCCCCCCCCCCCCCCCCCCCCCCCCCCCCCCCCCCCCCCCCCCCCCCCCCCCCCCCCCCCCCCCCCCCCCCCCCCCCCCCCCCCCCCCCCCCCCCCCCCCCCCCCCCCCCCCCCCCCCCCCCCCCCCCCCCCCCCCCCCCCCCCCCCCCCCCCCCCCCCCCCCCCCCCCCCCCCCCCCCCCCCCCCCCCCCCCCCCCCCCCCCCCCCCCCCCCCCCCCCCCCCCCCCCCCCCCCCCCCCCCCCCCCCCCCCCCCCCCCCCCCCCCCCCCCCCCCCCCCCCCCCCCCCCCCCCCCCCCCCCCCCCCCCCCCCCCCCCCCCCCCCCCCCCCCCCCCCCCCCCCCCCCCCCCCCCCCCCCCCCCCCCCCCCCCCCCCCCCCCCCCCCCCCCCCCCCCCCCCCCCCCCCCCCCCCCCCCCCCCCCCCCCCCCCCCCCCCCCCCCCCCCCCCCCCCCCCCCCCCCCCCCGCCACAGGC
This sequence comes from Zonotrichia leucophrys gambelii, assembly GCF_028769735.1. Classification (NCBI taxonomy): domain Eukaryota; kingdom Metazoa; phylum Chordata; class Aves; order Passeriformes; family Passerellidae; genus Zonotrichia; species Zonotrichia leucophrys. The sequence goes on from NW_026995354.1 coordinate 3,327, forward strand.
CCCCAACACAAAAACCCCGGCCCTTTTCCCTGGCAAACAAAACTACCCCCCCGCTTCTGCTGGCAGATTGCGGAGCAATCCCCCCCTTAAAACCGCCAAACCCCACTGGGCCACCTTTCCTGGGGAAACCCCCTGTATGTGGATTTTCAGGAGCCAGCGGCCCCCAGCCACAGGGCCCCAAAAAAATCTACGGCCCTTTTTTCCCGGAAGTAAAACGACCTGCCCTCTCTGGCTGGGAATTCAGGACCCCCTTTCTATCAACCCCCCGACGGCACTTCCCCTTTCTGGGGGCCATCCCGTATCGGGGATTTTCAGGAGCCAGCCGGCCACTCCCACCAACCCCCAAAAAAAAACAAAGGCCCTTTTCCCTGGAATAAAAATGCCTCCCATCATCTCTGGCAATTCGAGCCCTTGGTAAAATCAAACCCCCCTTGGGGCCTGTGCCACCTTTCTTGGGAACCACCCGGATCGGGATTTTCAGGAGCCAGCCCGGCCACTCCCAGCCCCAGGCCCCCGAACAAAAAAACGGCCCCTTTTCCCCGGAAAAAAACTTAAACCCCCGCTTTTGGCTGGCAATTGAGGAGCCCTGCCTCATCAAACCAGCCCATTGGACGGGGCCACCTTTCAAAC
>NW_026995355.1:0-3955 GCF_028769735.1 Zonotrichia leucophrys gambelii
ATGGTTCCCAGTGAAAAATGGCCCCCAGTCCGAGTGGGGGGTTTGATAAGGGGGGTGGCCCTGCAATTGCCGCCAGAAGGGGGGGGGGGGTGATTTTTTTGCCCGGGAAAAAGGGCCGTGGGTTTTGTTGGGGCCTGTGGCGGAGTGGCCCCCCCCGCCTGAAAATCCACGTTACGCAGGATGGTTCCCAGATGAAAGGTGGCACCAGTTGGCCCAAATCGGGCTGGTTTCATAGAGGAAGTGTGTCCTGCAATCTGCCAGCCAGATGATGGGAGGTCAATTTTATTCCAGGGAAAGGGCCGTAGTTTGTTTGGGGGCCTGTGGTGAGAGTGGCCGGCTGGCTCCTGAAAATCCACGATACGCAGGATGGTTCCCAGATGAAAGGTGGCACCAGTGCCAAATCGGGCTGGTTTTATAGAGGAAGTGGCTCCTGCAATCTGCCCGCCTAAGCGGGCTAAGTTTTTTTCCAGGGAAAAGGGCCGTTTTGCTGTTTGGGCCTGTGGCTGGGAGTGGCCGGCTGGCTCCTGAAAATCCACGATCGCAGGATGGTTTTCCCCGATGAAAGGTGGCACCAGTGCCAGTTGGGCTGGTTTGAGAGGAAGTGTTCCTGCAATCTGCCCCCAGAAGTGGCAGGTAGTTTTAATTCCAGGGAAAAGGGCCGTAGTTTTTTTGTTGGGGACCTGTGGCTGGGGGTGGCCCCTGGCTCCTGAAAAATCCACATACGCAGGATGGTTCCCAGGTTAAAGGTGGCACCAGTGCCGAGTCGGGTGGATTGATAGAGGCAAGTGGCTCCTGCAATCTGCCAGCCAGATGACGGCAGGTTCGTTTTTCTTCCAGGGAAAAGGGCCGTAGTTGTTTTCGGGGCCCGTGGGTGGGCGTGGGCCCGGGTGGCTCCTGAAAATCCACGATACGCAGGATGGTTCCCAGATGAAAGGTTGCACCAGTGCCGAGTCGGGCTGGTTTATAAGGGAAGTGGCTCCTGCAATCTGCCCGCCAGAAGCGGGCGGGTGAGTTTTTTTTGCCAGGGAAAGGGCCGTGGTTTGTGTTCGGGGGCCTGTGGGTGGGAGTGGCCGCTGGGCCCTGAAAATCCACGATACGCAGGATGGTTCCCAGATGAAAGGTGGCACCAGTGCCAGTCGGCTGGATTGATAGAGGCAAGTGCTCCTGCAATCTGCCAGCCAATACGGGCAGGTCATTTTACTTCCAAGGAAAAGGCCGTGGTTTGTGTTTGGGGGGCCGTGGCTGGGAGTGGCCGGGTGGCTCCTGAAAATCCACGATACGCAGGATGGTTCCCAATGAAAGGTTGGGCCCCGTGCCAAGTTGGGCTGGTTGAAGAGGCAAGTGGTTTCCCGCAATCTGCCAGCCAGAAGATGGGCAGGTTTAGTTTTAATTCCAGGGGGAAAAGGGCCGATATTTTGTTTGGGACTTGGTGGGGTGGCCGGCGGCTCCTGAAATCCACGATCCAGGATGGTTCCAGTGAAAGGGGGCACCAGTGCAAATCGGGCTGGTTTGATAGAGGGAAAATGGCTCTCAATCTGCCAAACCCAAGGGGGGTGAGTTTTGTTTGCCAGGGAAAAGGGCCGTGGTTTGTGTTCGGGGGCCCGTGGCTTGGGGGGCGGTGGCTCCTGAAAATCCACGATACGCAGGATGGTTCCCAGATGAAAGGTGGCACCAGTGCCGAGTCGGGGTGGTTGATGAGGGAAGTGGCTCCGCAAACTCCAGCCAAGGGAGGTAGTTTTTTCCAGGGGGAAGGCCCTGGTTTTTTGTTCGGGGGTTGGCTGGGGGTGCCGTGGGTCCTGAAAACCACAAAAACGCAGGATGGGTTCCCCGTGGGGGGGGTGGCCGGCTGGATAAAAATCCAGGATTTTTAAAAAAGGGGGGGTGGGTGGGGGGGGGGTTCCCAAATTCCCCCCAACCAAAGGGGGGGGAGTTTTGTTTGCGGGAAAGGGGGGTTTTTTTTTTGGGGCTGGGGGGGGCGCTGGTTGTCCCCAAAAAGGGGGGGGGGGGGGGGGGGGGGGGGGGGGGGGGGGGGGGGGGGGGGGGGGGGGGGGGGGGGGGGGGGGGGGGGGGGGGGGGGGGGGGGGGGGGGGGGGGGGGGGGGGGGGGGGGGGGGGGGGGGGGGGGGGGGGGGGGGGGGGGGGGGGGGGGGGGGGGGGGGGGGGGGGGGGGGGGGGGGGGGGGGGGGGGGGGGGGGGGGGGGGGGGGGGGGGGGGGGGGGGGGGGGGGGGGGGGGGGGGGGGGGGGGGGGGGGGGGGGGGGGGGGGGGGGGGGGGGGGGGGGGGGGGGGGGGGGGGGGGGGGGGGGGGGGGGGGGGGGGGGGGGGGGGGGGGGGGGGGGGGGGGGGGGGGGGGGGGGGGGGGGGGGGGGGGGGGGGGGGGGGGGGGGGGGGGGGGGGGGGGGGGGGGGGGGGGGGGGGGGGGGGGGGGGGGGGGGGGGGGGGGGGGGGGGGGGGGGGGGGGGGGGGGGGGGGGGGGGGGGGGGGGGGGGGGGGGGGGGGGGGGGGGGGGGGGGGGGGGGGGGGGGGGGGGGGGGGGGGGGGGGGGGGGGGGGGGGGGGGGGGGGGGGGGGGGGGGGGGGGGGGGGGGGGGGGGGGGGGGGGGGGGGGGGGGGGGGGGGGGGGGGGGGGGGGGGGGGGGGGGGGGGGGGGGGGGGGGGGGGGGGGGGGGGGGGGGGGGGGGGGGGGGGGGGGGGGGGGGGGGGGGGGGGGGGGGGGGGGGGGGGGGGGGGGGGGGGGGGGGGGGGGGGGGGGGGGGGGGGGGGGGGGGGGGGGGGGGGGGGGGGGGGGGGGGGGGGGGGGGGGGGGGGGGGGGGGGGGGGGGGGGGGGGGGGGGGGGGGGGGGGGGGGGGGGGGGGGGGGGGGGGGGGGGGGGGGGGGGGGGGGGGGGGGGGGGGGGGGGGGGGGGGGGGGGGGGGGGGGGGGGGGGGGGGGGGGGGGGGGGGGGGGGGGGGGGGGGGGGGGGGGGGGGGGGGGGGGGGGGGGGGGGGGGGGGGGGGGGGGGGGGGGGGGGGGGGGGGGGGGGGGGGGGGGGGGGGGGGGGGGGGGGGGGGGGGGGGGGGGGGGGGGGGGGGGGGGGGGGGGGGGGGGGGGGGGGGGGGGGGGGGGGGGGGGGGGGGGGGGGGGGGGGGGGGGGGGGGGGGGGGGGGGGGGGGGGGGGGGGGGGGGGGGGGGGGGGGGGGGGGGGGGGGGGGGGGGGGGGGGGGGGGGGGGGGGGGGGGGGGGGGGGGGGGGGGGGGGGGGGGGGGGGGGGGGGGGGGGTTTTTTTTTTTTTTTTTTTTTTTTTTTTTTTTTTTTTTTTTTTTTTTTTTTTTTTTTTTTTTTTTTTTTTTTTTTTTTTTTTTTTTTTTTTTTTTTTTTTTTTTTTTTTTTTTTTTTTTTTTTTTTTTTTTTTTTTTTTTTTTTTTTTTTTTTTTTTTTTTTTTTTTTTTTTTTTTTTTTTTTTTTTTTTTTTTTTTTTTTTTTTTTTTTTTTTTTTTTTTTTTTTTTTTTTTTTTTTTTTTTTTTTTTTTTTTTTTTTTTTTTTTTTTTTTTTTTTTTTTTTTTTTTTTTTTTTTTTTTTTTTTTTTTTTTTTTTTTTTTTTTTTTTTTTTTTTTTTTTTTTTTTTTTTTTTTTTTTTTTTTTTTTTTTTTTTTTTTTTTTTTTTTTTTTTTTTTTTTTTTTTTTTTTTTTTTTTTTTTTTTTTTTTTTTTTTTTTTTTTTTTTTTTTTTTTTTTTTTTTTTTTTTTTTTTTTTTTTTTTTTTTTTTTTTTTTTTGCTGGGGGGGGGGGCCTAAAACCCAATCCAGGAGGTTCCCAGGAAAGGTGGGACCGTCCCAGCGGGCGGTTTATGGGGAAGGCTCCCCAATCTGCCCCCAGGGGGGGGGGGGGGGGGGGGGGGCCTGGGCTGGGGTGGGCCCTGGCCCCGAAAATCACATACCAGGGTGGTTCCCAGAAGAAAGGTTTTCCACCAGTGCCCAA
>NW_026995356.1:0-3954 GCF_028769735.1 Zonotrichia leucophrys gambelii
CACAGTCAGAAACAGGAATGGGGGCTGGGACCAGAGCCTAGGAGGAGGCGCAGTCAGCCCGGAATGGTTTCTGGGACACAGAGCCTATAAAAGGGGGAAAACTGCCCCAGGGGAACGTGCCCGGGGGGGGCAGAGCCCGGGAGAGGCACGTGGCAGGAATTTGGGGGGGGGAACAGACCCGGGAGAGAGGACATACCCAGGAAGGGGGGTGGGACACAGACCTTTAGGCCAAAACTGCTCAGGGGAAAAAGGGTTTTGGGGGCCCCAAAAAACCAGGGAAAAGGACATCCCAAAAAGGAAACGGCGCGGGGCAAGAGCGGGAGAAGGCCAGTCAGAGGGGGAATGGGTGCTGTGCACAGAGCCTGGGAGAAGGAAAAAGAGGGCCCCCCCGGGAAAGCGCGTGGGGAACAGACCCGGGGGGAGGCAAAAACAGACAAATGGGTCTGGACACAGAGGCCCCCGGGAGGGGGCACAGTCACCCCCGGGGAAAGGGTGCTGGGACAGAGCCTGGGGAGAGGCAAAAAAGCCCCGGAATGGGTGCGGGGCCCCAGACAGGGGGGAGAAAATGCCCAGGGAAAGGGTGCTGGACACAAAGCCCAAAGGGCCAGTAGCCCAGGGAAAAAAGGGGCTGGGAAAACAGAAACCCGGGAAGAGGGGCCAATTTACCCCCGGAATGGGTGCTGGGACACAGAGCCTTTTTGGGGGCCCTCAGCCCGGAATGGGTGCTGGAAACCCAAAACCAGGGAGAGAGGAAAACCCCCAAAAAGGTGCGGGACACAGGCCTTGTAGGGACAAAAGCACAGGAATGGGTCTGGGACACAAACCGGGAAAGGGACAGTCAGCACAGGAATAGGGGGGGGACACAGAGGCCCGGGGGGGAGGGCCCCAGCAAACAGGAATGGGGCTGGGACACAAAGCCTAACTGGCGCTGATAAAACCCATGAATGGGGGCTGGGACACAGATCCGGAGAGAGGCAGAGTCACCCCCGGAAGGGTGCTGGGACGCGAGCCTGGGGAAATTTGGGGGCCCCTAAAAAGCTCTGAATGGGTCTGGGGCAAAGAGCCGGAAAAGAGGCAAAGTCAGCCCAGGGTTTTGGGGTTGCTTGGACAAAGGCCCGGGGGGTGGGGAAAACTGGGGCCCGGTGTGGGTTCTGGGACACAGAGCCGGGAAGGGGACGTTTAAGCAGGAAAGGGCCCGGACACAGAGCCCAAAGGGAGAGGCACAGTCTCACAGGAATGGGTGCTGGGCACAGAGCCTGGGGGAAAGGGACAATCGCCCGGATTTTGGGGGCCCGGGGGCAAAGCCTAGCAAGGCCCAAAACAGCCCCAAAAAAAGGGCTGGGGACACAGAGCCAAGGGGGAGGCACAGAGCCCAGGAATGGGTGCTGGGACCCCGAGCCCCGGGAAGAGGACGTCAGCCCGAGGTGCCCAACTCAGGCCGGCAAAGAGGGCACCCTACCAAGAATGGGTGGGGACACAGAGCCTGGAGTGAGGACACTGAGCCCAGGAAAGGGGGGCTGGGAAAAAGGCCCGGCCGGGGGACAGTAAGCAAAGGGGGGGCAAGAGTAAAGGGGCCAAACCCCGGGGGGCCCAAAAAAGAAAGGCAAGTACAGCCAGGGAAAGGGTGCTGGGACACAGAGCCAAGGGGAAGGCAACAGTCAGCCCAGGAATTTTGCTTTGGGGAAAAGACCGGGTAGAGGGGAAAAGAGCCCGGAATGGGGGTTTTTGGGGGAAAACCCCGGGTGGGGGGAGTCGCCCGGAAAGGGGGGTTGGACAAAAAGCCCGGGAAAAAGGAAAATTAGCCCAGGAATGGGGCGGGACACCAAACCCAAGGGACAATCGCAGGAATGGGTGTGGGGGCAAGAACCGGATGAGGAAAATAGGGCCCCCAATGGTGCTGGGACAAAAGGCCGGGGGAAAGGAAAAATCAGGCCCGGGAAAGGGTGCTGGACACAAAAGGGCCCGGGAAAAAAGAAAGGCCAACCCGGGCCCAGGGGGAAGGCACCTGGGGTAAAACAGAACCCGGGGAGGGGACATTAGAGCCCCCAATGGGTGCTGGGACCAAAAGAGCCTGGGGAGGCACGAAGCCCAGGAATGGGGGCTGGGACACAAAGCCTCAAAGGGCCCAGTAAAAACAGAATTTGGGGGGGTGGGACCCCAGACCAGGGAGAGGGCAAGCAAACCCCAGGAAAGGGTGCCCGGACACAGAGCCTAATAGGAACCAATTTGGGGCCGGAATGGGTGCTGGGCGCAGAGCCTGGGAAAGGGCCATTAAACTCAGGGGAAAAAGGGCTTGGGGGGAAAAGCCCGGAAAAGAGGCACAGTCAGGGGCCCCCCAATGGGTGCCCGGGACACAGAGCCCGGGGGAGAGGCATGAGGCCCCGGATTTGGGGGCCGGGGCACAGAGCCAGGGGGGAGGGAACAATGGGAAAGGGGCTGGAAAACAGAGCCGGATGAAGGAACCAGCCCGGAAGGGGGGTGGGACACAGAGGTGGGGGTGAGGAACATGAGCCCAGGAATGGGGGGTGGACAAGAGCCCCGGAGAGGCACAGTCAAACAGGAAAAGGGGTGCTGGCAAGAGCCTAAGGGGGCCAGTCAGCAGGAATGGGTGCTGGGGGACACAGACCCAAAGGCAAATCGCCCGGAATGGGTTTGGGGGGCCCGAGGGCCCGAGGGCCCGAAGACCGGGGAAAGGGGGGTGGGACCAAAAGCCTGGAGAGAGGGACGTCAGCCCGGGAAAGGGGGGGTTTTGGGCCCAAAAGGGGCCCTTAAAAATGGGCAATCACTCCCGGAATGGGTTCTGGGACACAACCAGGGAAAAAGGGCAGTCCCCACAGGAAGGGCTGGGGGGGAAAAGGGCAGGGAGAAAGGCACAGTCAGACAGGAAGGGTGCCCCCGGGCACAGAGCCTTTGGGGGAGGAACCCTGAGCCCAGGAATGGTGCTGGGAACAGACCGGGAGGAGGCACGTCGAGCAGGAATGGGGGGTGGACACAGAGCCTGGGGGGGAGGCACAGTAGCCCAGGAATTTTGGGGGCTGGGAAAAACCCCGGGCCTTTTGGGGAAAGGGGGGGAACCAAAAGGGCCCCGGGAAAGGTCGGGACACAGAGCCGGGAAAGGACAAATCAGCCCCGGAAGGGTGCGGGGCCAAAGCTAAGGGCCAAATTAAAACCGGGAAAGGGCTGGGGGCACAGGCCGGGAGAAGGCCAGTCACCCCCGGAAAAAGGGGGGGACACAGAGCCTGGGGGGGGGAAACAGCCCGGAAAGGGTTTTTTTGGGAAAAGAGCCAAAGGGGAAAAGGGAAAAAAGCCCAGGGGGGTGCTGGAAAACAAACCCCGGGAGAGAGGGACATTAGCCCAGGAATGGGTTTTGGGGCCGAGCCCGGGAGAAAGGAAAAACGCCCCGGGAAAGGGGGTTTGGGACAACCCGGGGAAAAGGAAAATAGGCCCGGTGGGTTTGGGGCAAAGGGGAAGGCCAGCAACAGGAATGGGGGGGACACAGAGCCCGGGAGGCACAGGCCCCGGAATGGGGGGGGAAAAGCCCGGCCCGGGGCAATCAACCCCCCAAAAGGGGGCTGGACAAGAGCCGGGGGAAAAGGAAAATAGCCCAAAGGGAAGGGTGTGGGGCACAGAAACCCGGGAAACCCCAATTAAAACCCGGAAAGGTCTGGGAACCCCAAAAGCCTGGGGGAAAAAGGGACAATCCCCGGAAAAGGGGGGGGGGACACAAATTTTGGGGGAAAGGACAGTCAGCCCCGGAAAAAGGGGCTGGGGAAAACCAAGGGGTGAGGAACCTGAGCCAGGAAGGGGCGGGGGACGACGAGGGGGGAGGGAAAACTGAGCCCAGGAAACGGGGCTGGGACACAGAGCCTGGGAAGGCACATCAAGCAGGAATGGGGGCTGGGACACAGACAGGAAGGCCAGCAGCCAAGGAATGGGGGGTGGGGAAAAGAGCCT
>NW_026995357.1:0-3950 GCF_028769735.1 Zonotrichia leucophrys gambelii
CCAGGGAAAGGGGCTGGGGCAAGATCCGGGACAAGGCACAGTACCCAGGAATGGGTGCTGGGGAACAGGCTGGCAAGGGCAGATACCCCCGGAATGGGGTGGGGGGGGGGACTCACAGAAAAGGGGGAGGGGCCCCAATAAAAAAGGGAGGGAAAAAATGGGTCTGGACACAGATCCCCCGGAGAGCCCCGTTAGCCAGGAATGGGTTGGAAACAGAGCCGGGAGAGAGGAAACTGAGCCCCGGGAATGTGTGGGAAACAGGATAGGGGGAGAGGGACAGCACCCAAAAAATTGGAAAGCTGGACAAAAAATAAGGGGGGGAGCCCCCTGGAATGCCCTGCTTAAACAAAGAGATTTGGGGGAAGGCCAATCCCCCAGGAATAGGTGCTTACTCAACCTGGGGCAAAGGGCCCCGAGCCCGGAATGGGTGCTGGGGCCAGAGCAGGAGAGAGGCAAAGGAAAAACCCCCGGTTGGGTGAAGGGGGGAAAAATCCAGGGAAGGAAAAATCCCCCAGGAATGGGTCGGGGGCACAGACCAAGAGAACACTATCGGAGAATGGGTGCTGGGACACAAACTGAAAAAAGGGGGCCCAGTAAACCCCGGGAAAGGGTGCTGGGACACAACCCCGGAAGGAGGAAACATCAGCCCAGGGAAAGTGTGGAACACAGAGCTTGGGAGGAGGAAACTAAACAGGAATGGGTTTGGGGGAAAAAGAGCCAGGGAGAGAGGCACAGTCAGCCAAGGAATGGGTGCTTGGATAAAGAGCCCGGGTAGGCGAGAACCCAGGGAAAAAGGGGGGCGGGACCAGAGCCCGGGGGAAAGGGCCAGTCAAAGCAGGGAAGGCTGTGGGACCAGTGCCAAGAGGAGGCACATTACTAGGAATTGGCGCTGGGACACAACCAGGGGGAAAAGGGACAGTCACCCAGGAAAATTCTGGAACAGACCTGGAGAGAGGAAAGCTGAGCCCAAAAATTGGGAAAGGGCCCCCGAGCCTGAAGGGGGCGCAGTCGCCCGGGGGTGGGGGCTTGCCCCAACCAAGAGGCATCAGCCCCCGGAGGGGGTGGGGAAAACAGACCCGGAAAAGGAACCCTTTAGAAATGGGTGGGGACACCGAGCATAGAAGGCACAGTCCCCAGGGAATGGGGGCTGGAAAAGAACCAAAAAGGCCAAATCAGCCCAGGAATTGCTGGGGCACAGAGCCCGGGTAAGGAAGTACCAAAATGGGGCGGGGACCAGACCGGGGAAGAGGCAAGTAGCCGGAAAGGGGTGCTGGACCACGATCCGGGGGGAAAAGGGGCAAGTTAGCCCAGGAATGGGGAAAGGCCCGGGGAAAAACACAGGCCTGGGGAAAAAGAGGGGAACCCGACCCCAAACGGGGTAAAACCCCCCTGGGGGGGAAAAACCAAAGAGGCCTGAAAAGGGGGGCCCCGGGCAGTCCGCCCAGGAATGGGTGCTGGGACACAGAGCTGGGGGGCCCCTTGGGGGGAAAGCAGGGGGGGGTCAGCCCGGGAAGGGCTGCTGGGACACTGACCAAAAAGGGGGAACACTATCTCCCGAGTAATGGGTGCTGGGACACAAGACTAAAAAGGGGGCCATCAGCCCAGGAATGGTCTGGGACACAGACGGAAAAAAACATCAGCCCCAGGAATGGCGCTGGAACACAAGCTGGGAGAGAGGAAACTGAGAAACGGGAAATGGGTGGGGAAACTGGCCAGGGAGAGAGGACTCACCCAAAGGAATGGGTGTTGGGGAAAAAGAGCCTGGGAGGGGAGAAAACACCCCCCCCCCCCCCCCCCCCCCCCCCCCCCCCCCCCCCCCCCCCCCCCCCCCCTTTACCCCAAAAATGGTGGACACAGACCAAAGGGGGGCACAGCCCGGAAGGTTTTGGCCAAGCCTGGAAGAGGGGCAGCCCGGAATGGGGGTGGGAAACAATCAGGGAAAAAGGCACTTTTTCCCAGAAAGGGGGTGCGGGACAGACGGGGAAGAGGCCAGTCGCCCAGGAATGGGGCTGGCACGACCCGGAAAAGAGGAAGTCAGCCCAGGAATGGGGCGGGGGACCGAGCCGGGGAAGAGGCAGAGCCCCCAGGAAGGGGTGCTGGGAACGAGCCGGGAAAAGGGGAAGCGCCAAAAGGGGGGTGTTTGGCAGCCGGGAAAAAGGGGGCGAGTCACCCCGGGAATGGTGCTGGGACAAGATCCCGGGAGGGGCACAGTTTCCCCGGGAATGGACTCGGAAACAGACCCGGGAAAAGGGGAACATGGCCCGGAACCCGGGGCGGGGAAAACAGAGATAGGGAGAAGGCACGTCACCCGGGGAATTGGATGCTGAAAAAAAGAAAAGGGGGGGGGCAGCCCCCCCCCCCTGGAATGCGTGTTAGACAAAGAGCATGGGAAGAGGCACAATCCGCCAGAATATGCTTGGATCAGACCCGGGGACACAGGGAACACACCCCAGGAATGGGTGCTGGGGCACAGGCCCGGAGAAGGCAAAGTAAACCAGGAAAGGGGGGGGGACACGACCAGGGGGAGAGGACAATCAGCCCAGGAAATGGTGCGGGACCAGAGCCAAAAAGAGACCTACCCAAATTTGGGGGCGGGACACAAGCTGAAAAGGGGGGGATCAGCCCAGGAAAGGGTGCTGGGACAAGATCCCCGGGAAGAGAGGAACAGCAGCCCCCGGAATGGCTGCTGGAACACGAGTTTGGGGGAGAAAATGAAACAGGGAAGGGTGTGGGGAAAAGAGCCAGGGGGAGAGGGGCCTCAGCCCAAGGGAAGGGTGCTTGGGTAAAGGGCTGGATAGAGGGAGAGCAGCCCAGGGGGGGGCGGGACCGAGCGGGAGAGGGCCAGCAAAGCGGGGTGGTGAGGGACACGGGGGCCAAAAGAGGACTTAGCCAGGGAAAGGGCCCTGGACACAGAGCCGGGGGAGAGGCCCCTAGCCCCGGGAAAGGGGGCCCGGGGCCCGAGCCGGGAGGAGGACAATCAACCCAGGAAAGGGTGGGGCACAGAGCAAGAGAAACAATTCCGAGTAAGGGGCTGGGGAAATCTGAAAAGGGGCCCATCCCCAGGAAATGGGGTGGGACACAGATCCGGGAAGAAGGAAAAGTCCCCAGGAAGGGGCTGGAAAACGAGCTGGGAGAGAGGAATGGGCCCGGAAGGGGCTGGGAAACAGACCCCGGGAAGAGGACAGTCAGCCAAGGGAAAGGGTGCTTTGGGTAAAGACTGGCAAAGGCGAGTCAGCCCAGAAAGGGTCTGGGACACAGAGCCGGGGAGAGACCAGTCAAAGCAGGAATGGGGCTGGACACAGTGCCAGAGAGGAGGCACAGTTACCAGGAAGGGGGCGGGACACAAACAGGGAGAGGCCAGTCAGCCCCGGAATGGGTGCGGACCAAAACCTGGGAGAGAGGGAAAGCTGAGCCCAAAAAAGTACGGGACACAGAGCCTGAAGGGGGCGCAGTCAGCCCGGGAATGGGTGCTTGCCCGAGCCCCGGCTAAGGCCGAGCAGCCAGGAATGGGGGTGGGACACAGATCCGGGGGAAAAGGGACAGTCTTCCCCGAAATGGGTGCGGGACACCGGCATGGGAGAGAGGCCCCCCCTGGGGGGGCAAAAACCAAAGGAATGGGGGGTGTGGGCACAGAGCCTGGGTAGAGGCAATCAGCCCGGAATGGGGGCTGGGGAAAAGGCCCGGGGGAAAAGGCACAGCAGCAGGGTGGGGGGCTTGGGCACAGATCCCGGAAAAAGGCAAATAGCCCAGGAATGGGGTGGGGAAAGAGCCGGGAGGAGGAACCTGGCCCAAAAAGTGGGGCACAGAGCTGAAAGGGGGGGAGTACCCAGGGGGGGGGGGGGGGGGGGGGGCGGGACACAGATCCGGGAAAAGAGGAAAATCCCCAGGAATGGCTGCTGGAAAAACAGAGCCGGGGGGAGGCACATTCCCAGGAATGGGGGGGGGCGACA
>NW_026995358.1:0-3940 GCF_028769735.1 Zonotrichia leucophrys gambelii
AACACAAAAACGGCCCCTTTTCCCCCGGAAGAAAAAGACCCTGCCCTTTATCTGGCGGGAATTGCAGGAGCCACTTGCCTCTAAACAACCCGCCCCACTTGGCACTGGTGCCACCTTCATCTGGGGAAACCCTCCCGCGTATCGTGGTTTTAGGAGCCAGCCGGCCACTCCCACCACAGGCCCCGAACACAAACCACGGCCATTTTCCCTGGCAAACAAAACTCACCCCCCCACTTCTGGCTGGCAGGTTGCAGGGGACACTTCCCTCTATCAAACCAGCCCACGTGGCACTGGTGCCACCTTTCATCTGGGAAACCATCCTGCGTATCGTGGATTTTTAGGAGCCAGCCGGGCCCCTCCCAGCCACAGGCCTCCAAACATAAACTACGGCCCTTTTCCCTGGAAGTAAAACTGACCTGCCCCTCATCTGGCTGCAGATTACAGGGGCCACTTAACTCTACTAACCAGCCCACTCGGTACTGCTGCCACCCTTTCATCTGGGACCATCCTGCGTATCGTGGATTTTCAGGAGCCAGCCGGCCACTCCCAGCCACAGGCCCCCGAACAAAAACTACGGCCCTTTTCCCTGGCAAACAAAACTCACCCGCCCCGCTTCTGGCTGGCAGATTGCAGGAGCCACTTCCCTCTATCAAACCAGCCCGACTCGGTACTGGTGCCACATTTCATCTGGGAACCATCCTGCGTATCGTGGATTTTCAGGAGCCAGCCGGCCACTCCCAGCCACAGGCCCCCAAAGACAAACTACGGCCCTTTTCCCTGGAAGTAAGACTGACCTGCCCGTCATCTGGCTGGCAGATTGCAGGAGCCACTTGGTACTATCAATCCAGCCCGACTTGGCACTGCAGCCACTTTTCATCTGGGAACCATCCTGCGTATCGTGGATTTTCAGGAGCCAGCCGGCCACTCCCAGCCACAGGCCCCCAAAAAAAACTACGGCCCTTCCCCTGGAATAAAACCGACCTTTCCCATCTCCTGGCGCAGATTGCAGACCCTTGGCTCTTCAAACCACCCAACTTGGCACTGGTGCCACCTTTCATCTTTGGGGAAACCCTCCTGCGATCGTGGATTTTCAGGGGCCAGCCGCCCTCCCAGCCACAGGCCCCCAAAAACAAACCACGGCCCTTTCCCTGGGAATAAAACTACCACCCGCCCATTCTGGCTGGCAGATTGCAGGAACCACTTCCTCTATCAAACCAGCCCGACTCGGGACTGGTGCCACCTTTCATCTGGGAACCATCCTGCGTACGGGATTTTCAGGAGCCAGCCGGCCACTCCCAGCCCAGGCCCCCAACAAAAACACGGCCCTTTTCCCTGGGAAACAAACTTACCCCCCTTCTGGCTGGCAGATTGCAGGAGCACTTCCTCATCAAACCAGCCCGACTGGCAGGTGCCACCTTTCATCTGGGACCATCCTGCGTATCGTGGATTTTCAGGAGCCAGCCGCCACTCCCACCACAGGCCCCCAAAAACAAACCACGGCCCTTTTCCCTGGAAGTAAAACTGACCTGCCCACTCCCGGCTGGCGAGTTGCCGGGGCCACTTCCCTCTATCAAACAGCCCGACTTGGCACTGGTGCCACCTTCTCTGGGAACCATCCGCGTATCGTGGATTTTCAGGAGCCAGCCGGCCACTCCCACCACAGCCCCCAAACAAATCTACGGCCCTTTCCCTGGAATTTAAAAATGACCTCCCATCATCTGGCTGGGAGATTGCAGGAGCCACTTTCCCCTATCAAACCAGCCCGACCGCACTGGTGCCACCTTCATCTGGGAACCATCCTGCGTATCGGGATTTTCAGGAGCCCAGCCGCCACTCCCAGCCACAGGCCCCAAACACAAACTACGGCCCTTTCCCTGGAATAAAACGACCTGCCCATCTTTTGGCTGGCAGATTGCAGGAGCCACTTCATCAAACCAGCCCACTTGGCACGTGCCACCTTTCGGGGGCAAACCCGTTTGGGGATTTTCAGGACCAGCCCGGCATCCCCCAAAGCCCCAAAAAAATCTAGCCCTTTTCCCGGGAATAAACGACCTGCCCCTCATCGGCTGGGAATTGCAGGGCCCCCTTGGTTTCAAACCCCCCAAATTGACTGCGCCCCCTTTCATCTGGGAAACCCTCTGCTATCGTGGGTTTTCAGGGGCCCCGGGGACTCCCAGCCCCAGGCCCCCAAAAACAAACACGGGCCCCTTTTCCCCGGAATAAAAAAGACCCGCCCCTCTCTGGCTGGCAGATTGCAGGACCACTTGCCTCTATCAAACCCGCCCGACTTGGGGAAGGTGCCACCTTTTCTGGGAAACCATCCCGTATGTGGGTTTTCAGGAGCCAGGGGCCACCCCCAGCCCCAGGCCCCAAAAAAAACCACGGGCCCTTTTCCCGGAAAAAAAACTACCGCCCTCTCTGGCTCAGTTGCAGGGGCCCCCCTTCTCTTCAAACCACCCCCCTGCACTGGTGCCACCTTTCATCTGGGGAAACCCTCCTCGTATCGGGATTTTCAGGGCCGCCGCCACTCCCACCACAGGCCCCAAACAAAACTACGCCCCTTTCCCCCCGGAATAAAACCGACCTCCCTCCTCTGGCTGGCAGATTGCAGGAAAACCCCTTTCTTCAAACAAACCCAAAATGGACTGGTGCCACCTTTCATCGGGGGAAAACCCCCGTACGTGGTTTTCAGGGGCCACCGCCCCTCCCACCACAGGCCCCCCCGAACAAAACACGGCCCTTTTCCCCGGCAAAAAAAACTCACCCCCCCCCTTCGCTGGGAGATTGCAGAGAAATTCCCTCTATCAAACCAGCCCGACTCGTAAATGTCCACTTTATCTGGGAACCATCCTGCGATCGGGATTTTCAGGGGCCAGCCGGCCCCTCCCACCCCAG
Source organism: Zonotrichia leucophrys gambelii (assembly GCF_028769735.1). Classification (NCBI taxonomy): domain Eukaryota; kingdom Metazoa; phylum Chordata; class Aves; order Passeriformes; family Passerellidae; genus Zonotrichia; species Zonotrichia leucophrys. The sequence continues at coordinate 2,896 of NW_026995358.1, forward strand.
GGCCCCAAAAAAAAAATACGGCCCTTTTCCCTAAAAAAACTACCCCCCCTTTTGGTGGCAGATTGCGGGGCCACTTTTTATCAAACCGCCCGACTTTGGACTGGGCCATTTTTCTGGGACCATCCGCGATTGTGGGTTTTGGGGCCACCGGGGACTCCGCCACGCCCCAAAAAAACACGGCCCTTTTCCCCCGGATTTAAAAAAGACCTGCCCCTCTCTGGGCAATTTCAGGACCCCTTGGTTTTCCAAACCAGCCAAAATTGGGACTGGTCCCCCTTCACTGGGAACCATCCCCGGTACGTGGGTTTTCAGGGCCACCGGCCCCTCCCCCCCAAAAAAGGCCCCAAAACCCAAAACCACGGCCCTTTCCCGGAAAAAACTCCCCCCCCTTTTGGCTGGCAGATTTAGGGCCACTTGCCCCTTCAAACAGCCCCCTGGCACTGGTGCCACCTTTTATTGGGGAAACCTCCCGGTATCTGGATTTCAGGAGCCAGCCGCCACTCCAGCCACAGGCCCCAACACAAACCAGGCCCCCTTTCCCCGGGAAAAAAACTTAAACCCCCCCCTTCTGGGTGGCAGATTGAGGGGCCCCTTCCCTCATCAAACCGACCCTGGACTGTCCCCTTTTACTGGGAAACCCTCCTGGTATCTGGATTTTTTAGGGGCCAGCCGGCCACTCCAGCCCCAGGCCCCAAAAAAAAACACGGGCCCTTTTTCCCCCGGAAAAAAATTAAACCGCCCCCTTCTGGGTGGGAATTGCGGAGCCCCCTTCCTCTATCAAAAACCCCCCGACTGGACTGGGGCCCCTTTTCTGGGACATCCGCGTATGTGGATTTTCAGGAGCCAGCGGCACCCCGCCACAGCCCCAAAAAAACTACGGCCCTTTTCCCGGAAGTAAAACCGACCTCCTCATTGGCTGGGAATTTCAGGAGCCCCTTTTCTATCAACCCCCACTGGCACTGGCCACTTTCATTGGGGAAACCCCCTGCTATGTGGGTTTTCAGGGGCCAGCCGGCCACTCCCACCACAGGCCCCCCAAAAAAAA
>NW_026995359.1:0-3940 GCF_028769735.1 Zonotrichia leucophrys gambelii
TAACCGGGCGGTGGTTAGATAAAGGTGGGACAGGGGGGATCGGGTGGATTGATGAGGGAATGGCTTTTGCTGGGGCCTGGAGGGAGTTTTGTCCGGGGAAAACCCGGGGTTTTTGGGGTGTGGTGGGGAAATGCGGGGGCTTGTTTAAGCAGGTGGTTCCATAGGGGCCCAGCGGCGGGTGGTTTGTGAGGGAAGGCCTCTCCTTGCCAGCCGGCCCGGGGGGGGTTTTTTTTTTCAGGGGAAAGGGCCTGGGTTTGGGGGGGGGCCTGGCCGGGGGGCCGGTTTGGGGGGGAAAAAAACCCTTTGCAAAGGCCCCGGAAAGGGGGGCCCGGGGGTTTTGGTTGAAAAAGGGTTTTTTTCCCGGGGGGGGGGGGTATTTTTTTCCGGGAAAGGGCCCCTTTTGGGTTTTGGGGGGGGTGCGGATCCCCGGCGGTGAAAAAATGAAAGCATTTTTCCCCCGTGAAAGGGGGGCCCAATCCGGGGGGTGTTTGTTGGGGTGGCTTTTTCCGGGGCCGAAAAACCTGAGTTTTTTTCCCCCCGGGGAAAGGGCCTTTTTTTCGGGGGTGTGGGGGAGTGGCCCTTCTGAAACCAAAAAAGGGGATGGTTGTTTTTGGCCCCGGCCGAGGGTGGTTTTTTGGGGAAGTGGGCCGCAAAACTCCGAAAAAAGTCGGTTTTTCCCGGAAAAGGGCCCTTTTTTTTTTGGGGCCCGGTTTTAAAGGGGGGCTCCGAAAATCCACGAAGGGGAGGGGTTTTCCCCGGAAAGGGGGAAGTTGAGTGGGCTTTTGAAAAGGGGTGCTCCTGAAAACCGAAAACCAAAAAGGGGGGGAAAATTTTTCCCCCGGGAAAAACGGTTTTTTTGGGGGGCGTGGGTTGGGCCCCGGCCCCCAAACCCTCGGGATTTTTCCCAAAAAATGGCCCGTGTAGTGGGGGGGGGTTTTTTTGGGGTTTTGGTCCCCAAAAAACCAACCAAGTGGGGGTATTTTTCCAGGGAAAAAGGCTGGGTTTTTTTGGGGGGGTGTGCGGGAGGGCGGGGCCCTTTAAAAAAGTGCAGGGGGGCCCGTGGGTGGGGGGCCGTCGGTGGGGGTGGTTTGAAAAAAAGTGGTCCGCAATTTCCACCAGGCGGGGGGTTAATTTTTTGAGGGGAAAAAAAAAAAAAAAAAAAAAAAAAGGCCCTGGTTTGTGTTCGGGGCCTGTGGTGGGGAAATGGCCGGCTGGCTCCTGAAAATCCACGATACCAGGATGGTTCCCAGATGAAAAAGGTTTCACTAGTGCCAAGGCGGGCGGTTGATAAAGTGGGCCTCAATGGCAGCCAGAGGGGGCGGTAGTTTTTTTCCGGAAAAGGGGGCCCGGGTTTTTTGGTTTGGGGCCCGTGGCGGAGTGGCCGGCTGGTCCGAAAATCCAGATACGCAGGGTGGTTCCCAGATGAAAGGTGGCACCAGTGTCGATTTGGGCTGGTTGAAAAGAGGGAATGGCTCCCCAATCTGCCGCCAGGACGGGGGGTAGTTTTTTTCCAGGGGAAAAAAGGGCCCGGGGTTTTGGGTTGGGGGCCCGTGCGGGATGGGCCGCTGGGTCCTGAAAATCCACTACGCCGGATGGTTCCCAGATGAAAAAGGGAACCCTGTCGAGTCGGGTGGTTTGATAGGGAATTGGCCCCCCTCAATTGCCCGCCAAAGCGGGCGGGTGAGTTTTGTTTGCCCGGGGAAAAAGGGGCCCGGGTTTGGTTCGGGCCGTGGCTGGGAGTGGCCGCTGGCCCGAAAAACCACGATAGCAGTGGTTCCAGAAAAGTGGCACATGCCGGGCGGGCTGGTTTTTTAGGGGAAATGGTCCTGCAACTGCCCGCCCGAAAGGGGGGGGGTAGTTTTTTTGCAGGGAAAGGGCCGTTTTGGTTGGGGGCCTTGGCTGGGGGTGGCCGGTGGTCCTAAATCCCCGTACGCGGTGGTTTCCCCGAGAAAAGGGGGGCACCCGGTAGTCGGGCTGGTTTATAGGGGGAAGTGGCTTTGAATCTGCCCGCCAGAAGCGGGGCGGGTGAGTTTGTTTGCCAGGGAAAGGGCCGTGGTTTGTGTTCGGGGCCTGTGTGGGGAGTGGCCGGCTGGCTCCCGAAAATCCACGATACGCAGTATGGTTCCCAGATGAAAGGGGGCACCAGTGCCGAGTCGGGCTGGTTTGATAGAGGGAAGTGGGTTCTGCAATCTGTAGCCAGAAGAGGGGTAGGTCAGTATTTTCCAGGGAAAAGGGCCGTAGTATTTGTTTGGGGACCTGTGCTGGGAGTGGCCGGCCAGCTCCTGAAAATCCACGATACGCAGGATGGTTTTCCCCGATGAAAGGTTGCACCCGTGTCCCAGTCGGGCTGGTTTGATAGAGGGAAGTGGCTCCTGCAATCTGCCAGCCAGAAGGGGGAGTAGTTTTTCCAGGGAAAATGCCCTTGTTTTGTGTTTGGGGGCCTGTGGCTGGGAGTGGCCGGCTGGCTCCTGAAATCCACGATACGCCCGGATGGTTCCCCGATGAAAGGGTGGCACCAGTGCCGAGTCGGGTGGTTTGATAGAGGCAAGTGGTCCTCAATCTGCCAGCCAGATGCGGCGGGTGAGTTTGTTTGCCAGGGAATAGGGCCGTGGTTTGTGTTCGGGGCCTGTGGCTGGAGTGGCGGCTGGCTCCTGAAATCCACATGAGGATGGTTCCCCAATGAAAGGTGCACCAGTGCGGTCGGGGTGGTTTTAAGAGGGAAGTGGTCCCCAATCGCCCGCCAGAAGGGGGGGTTAGTTTTTTTCCCGGGAAAACCGGGGTTTTTTTTGGGGCCTGTGGGTGGGGGGTGGGCCCGGTGGTCCGAAAATCCAGTAGCAGGTGGTTTCCCCGATGAAAAGGGGGCCCAGTGCAGTCGGGTGGTTGTAGAGGAAAATGGCTCCTAAACTGCCAGCAAAAAGGGGGGTTTTTCTCCCGGGAAAGGGGGTTTGTTTTGTTTGGGGGCCCCGTGGTGGGATGCCGGCTGGCTCCCGAAAATCCACATACGCAGATGGTTCCCCGAGAAAGGGGGCACCAGGCCATGGGCTGGTTTGAAGAAAGTGGCCCCCAATCGCCCGCCCAAAGGGGGCGGGGGAGTTTTTTTTCCAGGAAAAGGGGCCCGGTTTTGTTTTGGGGGCCCGGGGCGGGAAGGGGGGCTGGTCCGAAAATCCCCGATAGCAGGTGGTTCCCAAAAGAAAGGTGGGGACCCCTTTCCGGGGGGTGGTTGAAGGGAAGTGGGTTTGCAATTGCCAGCCCGAAGGGGCCAGTTTTCTTTCCGGGAAAAGGGGGGTGTTTGTGTTTGGGGGCTGTGGCTGGGGGTGGCCGGGTGGCTCCTGAAAAACACAAAAGCGGAGGTTCCCAGATGAAAGGGGGCACCAGTGCCATCGGGTGGGTTTATGGGAAATGGGGTCCTCAATCGCCCCAGAAGCGGGGGGTGATTTGTTTGCCAGGGGGAAAAGGGCCCTGGTTTTGTTGGGGGCCCCTGGGTGGATGGGGCTTCCCCGAAAAACCACTTTCGCAGGATGGTTCCCAGATGAAAGGGCACCGTGCCCAGGGGTGGTTTGATAGAGGGGAAATGTCCCCAATCGCCACCAGAAGGGGGGTTTAGTTTTTTTCCAGGAAAAGGGCCTGGTTTTGTTTGGGGCCCGTGGCGGGGGGGGCCGGGTGTCCTGAAAATCCCGATACGCAGGTGGTTCCAGATGAAAGGTGGCACCAGTTTCGGTCGGGGTGGTTTGATAGGAAAATGGGTCCTGCAATCCCAGCCGAGGGGGTGGGATTTTTTTTCCGGGAAAAGGGGCCCAAATTTGTTTTTGGGGGCCCGTGGCTGGGGGGTGGCCGGGTGGTCCGAAATCCAATAGCGGATGGTTCCCCGATGAAAGGTGGGACAGTGCAAACGGGGGTTTGATAAAATCCTACAATCTGCCGCCCAAAGAGGGGGGGTGGG
>NW_026995360.1:0-3939 GCF_028769735.1 Zonotrichia leucophrys gambelii
CCACTCCCAGCCACAGCCCCAAACAATCACGGGCCCCTTTTTCCCGGGGAAAAAAACTACCGCCCCCTCTGGCTGGGAATTTCAGGGCCCCCTTCCCCTATCAAAACCCGCCCAAATTGGCACTGGTGCCACCTTTTATCGGGAACCATCCTGCGTACGTGGGTTTTAAAGGGGCCACGGGCCCTCCCAGCCACAGGCCCCCAACACAAACCACGGCCCTTTTCCCGGAAAAAACAAACCCCCCCTTCTGGCTGGGAGATTGCAGGACCACTTTCTACAAACCAGCCCCACTTGGACTGGGGCCACCTTTCATCTGGGAACCATCCCGCTATCTGGGTTTTCAGGAGCCAGCCGGGGACCCTCCCAGCCACAGGCCCCAACAAAACGGCCTTTTCCCCGGAAAAAACTACCCTCCCCTTCTGGCTGGCAGATTTCAGGAGCCACTTGCCTCTATCAAACCAGCCCACTGCACTGGTGCCACCTTTCATCTGGAACCATCCTGCGTATCGTGGATTTTCAGGAGCCACCGGGATCCCAGACAAGGCCCAAACCAAACCACGGGCCCCTTTTCCCCGGAAAAAACTACCGCCCCTTCTGGCTGGCAGATTTCAGGAGCCACTTCCCTATCAAACCAGCCCCACTCGGCACTGGTTTCCACCTTTCACTGGAACCATCCTGCGAATTTGGATTTTCAGGACCAGCCGGCCACTCCCAGCCCCAGGCCCCAAACAAACCACGGCCCTTTTTCCCCGGAAAAAAACTACCCGCCCCTTCTGGGTGGCAGATTGCAGGACACTTCCTCTATCAAACCAGCCCCACTTGGGACTGGTGCCACCTTCATCTGGGAACCATCCTGCGTATCGTGGATTTTCAGGGGCCAGCCCGGGCCCCTCCCAGCCACAAACCCAAAAAACTACGGCCCTTTTCCCTGGAAGTAAAACTGACTGCCCGTCATCTGCTGGCAATTGCAGGAGCACTTGCCTCTATCAATCCAGCCCACTCGCACTGGGCCACCTTTCATCTGGGAACCATCCTGCGTATTGTGGATTTTCAGGAGCCAGCCGGCCACTCCCCGCCAAGCCCCCCAACAAAACCCCCCCCCCCCCCCCCCCCGGGGGGGGGGGAAAAAAACTCACCCGCCCCGCTCCGGCTGGGAGATTGCAGGAGCCCCTTCCCCCTATCAAAACCCGCCCGACTGGGATGGTCCACCTTTTTATCTGGGGAAACCCTCCTGCGTATTTGGATTTTTAGGAGCCAGCCGCCCCCCCCAGCCACAGGCCCCGAAAACCAAACCACGCCCTTTTCCCGGCAAAAAAACTCACCCCCCCCTTCTGGGTGGGAATTGCAGGGGCACTTCCCCAAAAAAACCAGCGCTGCACTGGGGCCACCTTTTATCTGGGGGAAACCCTCCTGTATCGTGGGTTTTTGGAGCCGGCCGGCCCCTCCCCCACACCCCAACAAAACCCAAACCCCCCTTTCCCCGGAAAAAACTACCCGCCCCCTTTTGGCTGGGAGATTGCAGGACACTTCCCCCATCAAACCACCCGACTCGGTACTGGTGCCCCTTTTTATCTGGGGCCTCCTTTGTATCGGGATTTTCGGAGCCGGCGGCCCCCGCAAAAGGCCCCCCAAAAAAAACGGGTTTTCCCTGGAAAAAAACACCGCCCCTCTGGCTGGGAATTGCAGGACCCCCTTCCTCTACAAAACCCGCCGACCCGACTGGTGCCACCCCTTTTCTGGGAAAACCCTCCGCGTATGTGGATTTTCAGGGCCGACGGCACCCCCAGCAAAAAGGCCCCCAAAAAAACCACGCTTTTTTTCCCCGGAATAAAAAATACCCCCCCCTTTTGGCTGGCAATTTCGGAGCCACTTTAAAATCAACCCGCCCACTCGGACTGGTGCCCCCTTTCATCTGGGAACCCTCCTGCATCGTGGATTTTCAGGGGCCAGCCGGCCCTCCCAGGAAAAGGCCCCCCAAAAAAACACGGCCCCTTTTTCCCCGGGAAATAAAATGACCGCCCTCCGGCTGGCAATTGCAGGAGCCCCCTTGCCTCTATCAATCCACCCACTCGGCACGGTGCCACCTTTTATTGGAACCCTCCTGGTATGTGGATTTCAGGAGCCACCGGCCACTCCCCGCCAAGGCCCCAACAAAAACACGCCTTTTTTCCCGAAAAAAAACGCCGCCCGCTCTGGCGGGGAGATTGCAGGGGAAATTCCCTTCAACCGCCCCCTCGGATGGGGCCCCCTTATCTGGGAACCCTCCTGTGTAATTGTGGATTTCAGGAGCCGCCGGCCCCCCCCACCCCAGGGCCCAACACAAACACGGCCCTTTTCCCTGGAAAAAAACCACCGCCCGTCCGCGGCAGATTGCAGGACCACTGCCCCCTATCAACAGCCCACCGGCCCGGGGGCCACCTTTCATCTGGAACCATCCCGGTATCGTGGATTTTCAGGGGGCCCGCCGCCACTCCCCCACAGCCCCAACACAAACCCACGGGCCCTTTTCCCCCGGCAAACAAAATTACCCCCCCGCTTCTGGCTGGGAGTTTTAAAGCCCCTTCCTCCTTTAAACCGCCCACTGGCCCGGGCCCCCTTTATCTGGGCCCCTCCTGCTATCGTGGATTTTCAGGAGCCAGCCGGGCCCCTCCCAAACCCCAGGCCCCCAAACAAAACACGGCCCCCTTTTCCCCGGAAAAAACTACCCCCCTTCTGGCTGGGAGATTTCAGGGGCCACTCCCCCATAAACCAGCCCGACTGCACTGGTGCCCCCTTTTATCTGGGGAAACCCTCCTGCTATCTGGATTTTCAGGAGCCAGCCCGGGCCCCCCAGCCCCCAAGGCCCCCAAAAAAACTACCCCCTTTTTTTTTTTTTTCCCCCCCGGGAAATAAACGACTTTCCCTCTTCTGGCTGGAATTTCGGAACCCCTTGGCTCTTCAAACCCCCGACTTTGGACTGGGCCACCTTTCACTGGGAACCACCGCGTATCGTGGATTTTCAGGAGCCACCCCACTCCCAGCCACCCCCGGCCCCCCCAACACAAACCACGCCCTTTTCCCCGGGAAAAAAACTCACCCGCCCCGCTTCTGGCTGGCAGATTGCAGGAGCCACTTGCCTCTATCAAACCAGCCCGACTCGGCAACTGTGCCACCTTTCATCTGGGAACCATCCTGCGTATCGTGGATTTTCAGGAGCCAGCCGGCCACTCCCAGCCACAGGCCCCCGAACACAAACCACGGCCCTTTTCCCTGGCAAACAAAACTCACCGGCCCCGCTTCTGGCTGGCAGATTGCAGGAGCCACTTGCCTCTATCAAACCAGCCCGACTCGGCACTGGTGCCACCTTTCATCTGGGAACCATCCTGCGTATCGTGGATTTTCAGGAGCCAGCCGGCCACTCCCAGCCACAGGCCCCGAACACAAACTACGGCCCTTTCCCTGGAAATTAAAACTTGACCTGCCCATCTTCTGGCTGGCAGATTGCAGGAGACCACTTCCCCTATCAAACCAGCCCGACTTGGCACTGGTGCCACCTTTCATCTGGGAACCATCCTGCGTATTGTGGATTTTCAGGGAGCCACCGGCCACTCCCAGCACAGTCCCCCGAAAAAAACTACGGCCCATTTTCCCTGGAAGTAAAACTGACCTGCGTGTCATCTGGCTGGCAATTGCAGGAGCCACTTGCCTCTATCAATCCAGCCGACTTGGCACTGGTGCCACCTTCATCTGGGAACCATCCTGCGTATCATGGATTTTCAGGAACCACCGGCCACTCCCAGCCACAGGCCCCCAAACACAAACCACGGCCCTTTTCCCTGCAAAGAAAAGTCACCCACCCGCTTCTGGCTGGCCGATTGCAAGGAACACTTCCCTCTATCAAACCAGCCCGACTCTGGCACTGGTGCCACCTTTCATCTGGGAACCATCCTGCGTATGGAT
>NW_026995361.1:0-3935 GCF_028769735.1 Zonotrichia leucophrys gambelii
CCTTTTGGGGTTTTGGGGGTGTCCCGAAATCCCTCCCCCCCCAAGGGTTTTCCCAAAAAAGGGCACCAGGCCGTCGGCTGGTTTTAAGGGGGGGCTCCTGCAATTCCCCCAAAAGGGGGGGGGGTTTTTGGGGGGGGGTTTTTTTTTGGGGTTTGGGGGGGGGGCTGGCCCGGTCCCAAAAAGGGGGGCCAGGAAAGGGGCCCCCTGGGTGGGTGGGCTGGTTTTAGGGAAGGCCCGAAATTCCCGGAAGGGGGGGGGGTTTTGTTTGCCCCAAAAGGGTGGTTTGTGGCGGGGGCCTTTTTTGGGGGGGGGGGGGGCTAGAAAAAGCACGGAAGGGGCCGGGGTTTTACCCGTGCCAAACCGGGAAGGGGGTTTTTTTTTGCCAAAAATGCCCGGGGGTTTTTTCTTCCGGGAAAAAAACCGGTTGTTTTGGGGGGGGCCCGGGGCGGGGGGGGGGGGGGGGAAAATAGATAGCGGATGGCCAATGAAAGGGGGAAATTTTTCCCAAGGGGGGGTTTGTGGGGCGTGGCCCCCCAATTGCCGCGTAAACCCTCCATTTTTTTTCCCCCAAAAAAGGGGTGGGTGCGGGGCCTTGGTGGGGGGGCCGGGTTTCCCGAAATTTTCCCGAACCGGGGGGTTTGTGAAAAGGGAAGGCCGTTGGGGGGTTTTTTTCCCCGGGGTGGGAAGTGGCCGAATGATGGCAGGATTTTTCCCGGGGGGGGCCTTTTTTGGGGGTGGTTTGGGAATGGCTGGCCCCGAAAACCCCGCGGGTTTTTCCGGAAAAAGGGGCCAGGCCCTCGGGGTGGGGAAAAAGGGGGGGTCCCGAATTCCCCCGAAAGGGGGGGGAAATTTTTTGGCCCGGAAAAGGGGGGGTTTTTGGGTTGGGGGGTGGGTGGGAAATGGCGTGGCCCTTTAAAATCCCCCCCCGGAGGCCCAATTTTTGGGAAGTCCCATGGGCTGGTTTGGGGAATTCCCAAACGCCAGGAAACCCCCTATTTTTTTTTTTTTTTTTTTTTTTTTTTTTTTTTTTTTTTTTTTTTTTTTTTTTTTTTTTTTTTTTTTTTTTTTTTTTTTTTTTTTTTTTTTTTTTTTTTTTTTTTTTTTTTTTTTTTTTTTTTTTTTTTTTTTTTTTTTTTTTTTTTTTTTTTTTTTTTTTTTTTTTTTTTTTTTTTTTTTTTTTTTTTTTTTTTTTTTTTTTTTTTTTTTTTTTTTTTTTTTTTTTTTTTTTTTTTTTTTTTTTTTTAAAAAAAAAAAAAAAAAAAAAAAAAAAAAAAAAAAAAAAAAAAAAAAAAAAAAAAAAAAAAAAAAAAAAAAAAAAAAAAAAAAAAAAAAAAAAAAAAAAAAAAAAAAAAAAAAAAAAAAAAAAAAAAAAAAAAAAAAAAAAAAAAAAAAAAAAAAAAAAAAAAAAAAAAAAAAAAAAAAAAAAAAAAAAAAAAAAAAAAAAATTCCCAAAAAGGGCACCGTGCCCAAATCGGGCCCGGTTATAGAGCAAGGGTCCTGCAATCTGCAGCCAGAAGGGGCGGGGAGTTTTGTTTCCAGGGGGGCCTGTGGGGTGGGAGTGGCGGCTGGCTCCTGAAAATCCACGATAGCAGGAGGTTCCCAGATGAAAGGTGGCACCAGTGCCCAGTCGGGCTGGTTTGATAGGGAAGTGGCTCCTGCAATCTGCCAGCCAGAAGCGGGGGGGTGAGTTTTTTCCCGGAAAAGGGCCGTGGGTTTTTGTTTGGGGCCTGTGGCTGGGAGTGGCCGGCGCTCCTGAAAATCCACGATACGCAGGATGGTCCCAGATGAAAGGTGCACCAGTGCCAGCGGGTGGTTTTATAGAGGGAATGGCTCCTGCAATCTCCCAGCCAGATGAGGGCAGGTCAGTTTTTTAAATTCCCGGGAAAGGGCCGTAGTATTTGTTTGGGGGGCCCGTGCTGGGGGTGCCGCCTGCCCCCTGAAAATCCACGATAGCAGGATGGTTCCCCGATGAAAAGGTGGCACCAGTGCCGAGTCGGCTGGTTTATAGAGGAAGTGGCTCCTGCAATCTGCCAGCCAGAAGCGGGGGGGATTTTGTTTGCCAGGAAAAGGGGCCCTGGTTTGTGTTCGGGGCCTGTGGCTGGGGGTGGCCGGCTGGCTCCTGAAAATCCACGATACGCAGGATGGTTCCCAGATGAAAGGTTTTTACCAGTGCCGAGTCGGGCTGGTTGATATGAGGCAAGTGGCTCTGCAATCTGCCAGCCAGGTGACGGGCAGGTCATTTTATTCCAGGGAAAAGGGCCGTAGTTGGTGTTTGGGGCCTGTGCTGGGAGTGGGCCGGGTGGCTCCTGAAAATCCACGATACGCAGGGTGGTTCCCAGATGAAAGGTTGCACAGTGCCAAGTCGGGGTGGTTTGATAGAGGCAAGTGGCTCCTGCAATCTGCCAGCCAGAGCGGGGCGGTAGTTTTTTCCAGGAAAAGGGCCGTGGTTGTGTTTGGGGGCCTGTGGCTGGGAGGGCCGGCTGGCTCCTGAAAATCCACGATACGCAGGATGGTTCCCCGATGAAAGTGGCACCCGTGCCGATGGGCTGGTTGATAGAGGCAAGTGCTCCTGCAATCTGCCAGCAGATGACGGGCAGTCAGTTTTACTTCCCGGAAAAGGGCCGTGGTTTGTGTTCGGGGCCTGTGGCTGGGAGTGGCCGCTGGCTCCTGAAAATCCACGATACCACAGGATGGTTCCCAGATGAAAGGGGGCACCAGTGCCAGTGGGGTATTTGATATGAGGCAAGTGGCTCCCGCAATCTGCCAGCCAGATGAGGGCAGGTCATTTTACTTTTCCCGGGAAAAGGGCCGTGGTTTGTGTTCGGGGGCCTGTGGCTGGAGTGGCCGCTGGCTCCTGAAAACCACGTACGCCGGATGGTTCCCCGATGAAAGGGGGCACGTGCCAGTCGGGCTGGTTTTATAGAGCAAGTGGCTCTGCAATCTGCCAGCCCGAGGGGGGTAAATTTTTTCCAGGGAAAAGGCCGTGGTTTTGTTTGGGGCCTGTGGGTGGGAGTGGCCGGCTGGCTCCTGAAAAATCCAATACCAGGGGGTTCCAAAAGAAGGGGCACCGTGCCAAGTCGGGCTGGGTTTTATAGGGGAAGTGGCTCCTGCAATCTGCCAAACCAGAACGGGGCGGGTGAGTTTTTGTTTTCCGGTGGGGGCCTGTGGGTGGAGTGGCCCGGGTGGCTCCTGAAAATCCACGACCCCAGGATGGTTCCAGATGAAAAGGTGCACCAGTGCCAAGTCGGCTGGATTGAAAAGAGGCAAGTGGCTCTGCAATCTGCCAGCCAGATGACGGGGAGGTCATTTTACTTACAGGAAAGGGCCGTTTGTTTGTGTTTGGGCCTGTGGCTGGGAGTGGCCGCTGGCTCCTGAAAATCCAACGATACGCAGGATGGTTCCCAGAGGGAAAAGGGGGCACCATGCCAAGCGGCTGGTTTGATAGAGCAAGTGGGTCCTGCAATCTGCCAGCCAGATGAGGGCAGTCGTTTAATTCCAGGGAAAGGCCGTGTATTGTTTGGGGCCTGTGCTGGGAGTTGCCGGCCCGGCTCCTGAAAATCCACATACGCCGGAGGTTTCCCCGATAAAATTTGGGACCAGTGCCCGGGCGGGGTGGTTTATTGGGGGAAAGGGGCCTGCAATCTGCCAGCCAGAAGGGGGGGGGGAAATTTTTTCCCCGGGAAAAGGGGGCCCTGGTTTTTTGTTTGGGGGCCTTTTGGTGGGAGTGGGCCCGGGGGGGGTCCTGAAAATCCCGGGTAGCAGGATGGTTCCAGAGAAAGGTGGCACCAGGGCCAGGTTGGGGTTTTTTTTATGAGGCCCAAATGGGTTTCCCCAATCGGGCCCCCCCCGAAGCGGGGGGGGAGTTTTCTTTCCAGGGGGAAAAAGGGGCCCCCGGGTTTTTGTTTTTGGGCCCGGGCTGGGGGGTGGCCCGGGTG
>NW_026995362.1:0-3933 GCF_028769735.1 Zonotrichia leucophrys gambelii
GCAACACGCCACTCCAGCAGGCAGGACCACTCAACCACGCGCTTCCTGAATTCAAACCTATCGCACTCCAGCAAGACCACTTCCAACCACGCCCTTTCCGGATGCAAACACCTGCCCGACTCATCTGGCTTGCGATTCAGGACACTGCTCGCAACCCCACAGGCCCTCAACTCGGGACCACCTGCGATCGACTTTTCCGGACCACTCGGCATTGTCCAACAATCACACCCCTGGAAACTACACTGCCCTCTGGCCTTCAGTAAACTTATCTCGACCAGCCGGCACTCAGGCCCCACACAATCACGGCCCTTTCCCTGATCAAATTCACCCCTTCTGGCGCAGTGCAACACTCCCTCTACAAACCGCCTCCGGCCACGTGCCGAACATCCTGCCTGGTCGGACACTTTTCACACCGGCCCGCGCCACAGGCCCCCACAAATCCGCCTTCCCGGATTCAGGACCTGCCCCATCCGGACGGCCGACACTTCTGCCCTTTACAAACCCGACCGGACGTGCCCTTCATGGACCATCCCTTCTTCAACCACATCACCCGCCCCCGACACCGGCTTTCGGCAACACCCACCCGCCATGCTCACGGCCCTTCCTATAAAACCGCCCTCACGGGCCACCTTCAGAACCACTGGCTACTATTCAGGGCCACCTTTCATCTGGGAACCATCCTGCGTATCGTGGATTTTCAGAGCCAGCCGCCACTCCCACACAGCCCAACAATGCCTTTTCCTGGTAATACCTCGCTCCATGCGACAACCTGCCTTCAACAAACTCACTGGCCCTTGAGTGCAGGACCTTCCTAAACCCGACTGGCCTTTCTTGACACTGACTGTTTCGACCGCGCACCCCCAAGCAAAAACGCTTCTATAACACGCTTGGCGATTGACCTTTTCACCCGCACGTCCTTCACGAACTGTATCGGATTCGGACCACACTCACACCAAAAAGCCCTTCGAAAAACACGCCTGGCATGAGCCACTTCCTCTATCAACACCCGACTGCACGGTGCACTTCATCTGGGACATCCTGCGTATGTGTTTTAGGAGCCAGCCGGCCCCCCACACAGCCCCAACACAACACGCCTTCTGAAAACTACCCCCTCTGCTGCAATGCAGACCACTCCTATCACAGCCACTGCACGTCCCCTCACTGAACCATCCCTAGTGGATTCAGACCAGCCGCCACTCCACCACAGCCCAACAACTCGCTTTTCCGGAAAACACCCCCTCTGCTGGCAATGAGACCACTTCCCACACCAGCACGCACGTGCCACCTTACTGGAACCATCCTCTATGGATTTTCAGAGCCACGCCACTCCACCAAGCCAAAACCGCCTTTCCCGAAAAACACCCCGTCTGGCTGCAATTGCAGACACTTCCTATCAACCCCATGATGGTCCACTTCATTGAACATCCTGCTATGTGGATTCAGGAGCCAGCGCACTCCCACACAGGCCCAACACAAACAGCCTTCCGAAAACACCCCCTCTGCTGCAATTGCAGGAGCCACTTTATCAAACCACCACTGCCTGTGCCACCTTTCTCTGACATCCGCGATCGTGATTTTCAGGCCACCACTCCCACACAGCCCCAAACAAAACACGCTTCCGAAAATACCCCTTGCTGGCAGATTGCAGGGCCACTTCCTACACCACCGACTGCACTGGCCACTTTCATCTGAACCATCCTGCGTTCGTGGATTCGACCACCGCCACTCCACCACAGCCCAACACAACACGGCCCTTCCTGAAAAACTACCCCCTCGCTGCAATTGCAGACCACTTCCTCTATCATCCACCGAGCACTGGTCCCTTCATCTGGAACCACCTCGTATGTGGATTTTCAGAGCCAGCGCCACTCCCACCACGCCCAAAACACGCCTTCCCTGAAAAACTACCCCCTTCGCTGCAATTGCAGACACTTCCTCTATCAACCAGCCCACTCGGCACTGGTGCCACCTTTCATCTGGAACCATCCTGCGTATCGTGGATTTCAGAGCCAGCGGCCACTCCCAGCCACAGCCCCCAACAAAACCACGGCCTTTCCCTGAAAAAAACTACCCCGCTCTGCTGGCAGATTGCAGGAGCACTTCCCTATCAAACCAGCCCGACTGGCACTGGTGCCACCTTCATCTGGGAACCATCCTGCTATCGTGGATTTTCAGGAGCAGCCGGCCACTCCAGCACAGCCCCAACAAAACACGGCCCTTTCCCTGGAAAAAACTACCCCCCTCTGGCTGGCAATTGCAGACACTTCCCTATCAACCAGCCCACGCACTGGTGCACCTTTCATCTGGGAACCATCCTGCGTATCGTGGATTTTCAGGAGCCAGCCGGCCACTCCACCACAGGCCCCCAACACAAACCACGGCCTTTTCCCTGAAAAAACTACCCCCGCTTCTGCTGCAGATTGCAGAGCCACTTCCCTATCAAACCACCCACTGCATGGCCACCTTTCATCTGACCATCTGCGTATGTGGATTTCAGGAGCCAGCCGCCACTCCCACCACACCCCCAAAACTACGCCTTTCCCTGGAATAAAATGACCTCCCTTCTGGCTGGCAATTGCGACACTGTTATACCGCCCATGGCACTGTGCACCTTCATCTGGGAACCATCCTCGTACGTGATTCAGGAGCAGCCGCCACTCCCAGCAGGCCCCAACACAAACCACGCCTTCCTGGCAAACAAAACTACCCCCCCCTCTGCTGCAGATTGAGGAGCCACTTCCTATCAACCACCCACTGGCACTGTGCCACCTTTCATCTGGGAACCATCTGCTATCGTGGATTTCAGGAGCCACCGCACTCCACCACAGGCCCAAACAAACACGCCTTCCCTGAAAACACCCTTGGCGGAGATTGCAGGAGCCACTTGTCTATCAAACCAGCCCACTGACTGGTGCCACTTCACGAACCATCTGCGTAGATTCAGAGCCGCCACCCACCACAGGCCCGAACAACCAGCTTTTCCCTGCAAAAAAAACGCCCCCTCGCTGGCAATGCAGAGCACTTCCCTATCAAACCACCCGCTGGACTGTGCCACTTTCATCTGGGAACCATCCTGCGTATCGTGATTTTCAGGACCACCGCCACTCCCAGCCACAGCCCAACACAAACACGGCCCTTCCCTGAAAAACTACCCCCTTCTGGCGAGATTGCAGGACACTTCCCATCAACACCACGCCTGGTGCCCCTTTCTCTGGACCTTGCATCGTGGATTTCAGGAGCACCCACTCCCGCCACAGCCAAAAACACGGCTTTCCGAAAAAAACTACCCCTCTGTGGTCAGAGCCATTCTCTATCACCGCGATGGCGTGCACTTCTGAACCACCGCTATGTATTCAGACACCGCACCCCACCACGCCCCGAACCAAACACGCCTTCCGGAAAAAACTCCCCCTCGCTGCAGATTGCAGAGCACTTCCCTTAACCAGCCGACATGTCCACTTCATGAACCATCCTCTATCGGGATTTTCAACACGCCACTCCCCACAGCCACACAAACCAGCCCTTTCCTGAAAAACTCCCCTGGCTGGCAGATTGCAGGAGCCACTTGCCTCTATCAAACCAGCCCGACTTGGCACTGGTGCCACCTTTCATCTGGAACCATCCTGCGTATCGTGGATTTTCAGGAGCCAGCCGGCCACTCCCAGCCACAGGCCCCCAACACAAACTACGCCCTTTCCCTGGAATAAAACTGACCTGCCATCTTCTGGCTGGCAGATTGCAGAGCCACTTGCCTCTATCAACCAGCCCGACTTGGGACTGGTGCCACCTTTCATCTGGGAACCATCCTGCGTATCGTGGATTTTCAGGAGCCAGCCGCCACTCCCAGCCACAGGCCCCCAAACACAAACACGGCCCTTTTCCCTGGAATAAAACTGACCTGCCCTCTTCTGGCTGGCAGATTGCAGGAGCCAC
>NW_026995363.1:0-3931 GCF_028769735.1 Zonotrichia leucophrys gambelii
CCAAAATTTTTTTGGGGGCCCCGGGGGGTGGGGTTTTTTTAGGGGGGGTTTTTGGGGGTTTTGGTCCCCCGCCCCCCAAAAAGGGGGTTTTAAAGGGGGGGGGGGGGGGGGGGGGGGGGGGGGGGGGGGGGGGGGGGGGGGGGGGGGGGGGGGGGGGGGGGGGGGGGGGGGGGGGGGGGGGGGGGGGGGGGGGGGGGGGGGGGGGGGGGGGGGGGGGGGGGGGGGGGGGGGGGGGGGGGGGGGGGGGGGGGGGGGGGGGGGGGGGGAAAAGGGGGCCGTGGTTTGTGTTCGGGGCCTGTGGCTGGAGTGCCGGCTGGGTCCTGAAAATCCACGATACGCAGGATGGTTCCCAGATGAAAGGTGGCACCAGTCCAAATCGGCTGGTTTGAAGGGGAAGTGGCTCCTGCAATCTGCCAGCCAGAAGAGGGCGGTATTTTATTCCAGGGAAAAGGGCCGTGTTGTTTTTTTGGGGCCTGGTTTGGGGGTGGCCGGGTGGCTCCTGAAAATCCACGATAAAGCAGGGTGGTTCCCAGATGAAAGGGGGACCAGTTCCCAAAATCGGCTGGTTATAGAGGAAGTGGTCCTGCAATCTGCCAGCCAGAAGGGTGGGGGTATTTTTTGCCAGGGAAAAGGGCCGTGTTTGTGTTTTGGGGGCCTGTGGCTGGGAGTGGCCGGGTGGGTCCTGAAAATCCACGATACCAATGGTTCCCAGATGAAAGGTGGGACCAGTCCGAGTCGGGGTGGTTTGAAGAGAAATGGCTCCTCAATCTGCCAGCCAAAGCGGGCGGGTGAGTTTGTTTTCCAGGGGAAAAGGCCTGGGTTTTTTTCGGGCCTGTGGCTGGAGTGGCCGGTGCCCTGAAAATCCAGATACGCAGGATGTTCCCAGATGAAAGGTGGCACCAGTGCCGAGTCGGGCTGGATTGATAGAGCAAGTGGCTCCTGCAATCTGCCAGCCAGAAGAGGCGAGGTAGTTTTTTTCCAGGAAAAGGGCCGTGGTTTGTGTTCGGGGGCCTGTGGCTGGGAGTGGCCGGCTGGCTCCTGAAAATCCACGATACGCAGGATGGTTCCCAGATGAAAGGTGGCACCAGTGCCGAGTCGGGCTGGATTGATAGAGGCAAGTGGCTCCTGCAATCTGCCAGCCAGATGACGGGCAGGTCAGTTTACTTCCAGGGAAAAGGCCGTGTTTGTGTTGGGCCTGTGGGGTTGGGGTGGCCGGCTGGCTCCTGAAAACCACGATACGCAATGGTTCCCAATGAAAGGTGGCACCAGTGCCGATCGGCTGGATTGATAAGCAAGGCTCCTGCAATCTGCCAGCCAATGAGGCAGGTCAGTTTTACTTCCAGGGGAAAAGGGCCGAGATTTGTTTGGGCCTGTGGCTGGGAGTGGCCGGCTGGCTCCTGAAAATCCACGATACGCAGATGGTTCCCAGATAATGGCACCAGTCCAGTCGGGCTGGTTGATAGAGGCAAGTGGCTCCTGCAAAGCCAGCCAAACGAGGGCGGGTAGTTTTGTTTGCCAGGGAAAAGGGCCGTGTTGTGTTCGGGGCCTGTGGGGGGGAGTGGCCGGCTGGCTCCTGAAATCCACGATACCAGGGTGGTTTTCCCAGATGAAAGTGGCACATGCCAGTCGCTGGATGATAGAGGCAAGTGGCTCCTGCAATCTGCCAGCCAATGACGGGGAGGTCAGTCTTTATTCCAGGGAAAAGGCCGTAGTTTGTGTTTTGGGGCCTGTGGCTGGGAGTGGCCGGCTGGCTCCTAAAATCCACGATACGCAGGGTGGTTTTCCCCGATGAAAGGTGGCAACCAGTGCCGAGTCCCGGGGTGGATTGATAGAGGCAAGTGGCTCCTGCAATCTGCCAGCCAGATGACGGGCAGGTAGTTTTTCCAGGGAAAAGGGCCGTGTTTGTGTTCGGGCCTGTGGCTGGGGTGGCGCTGCTCTAATCACGATACGCAGATGGTTCCAGTGAAGGTGGCACATCATCGGCGTTATAAGGCAGGCTCTGCATCTGCACCAAGGCGGTTTTTTCAGGAAAACGTTGTTGGGCCTGTGCTGGGGTGGCCTGCCCGAAAATCCCATAGCGATGGTTCCAATAAAGTGCACAGTGCCTGGTGGTTGATAGAGAGTGCTCCTCATTGCACCAAGGGGTTTTTTTCCAGGGAAAAGGCTTTTTGGGGGTGTAGTGCCGCCCTAAATCCACATAGCAGTGGTTCCAAAAAGGCACCTGCCATCGGGTGGTATAGAGGTGGCCCTGCAATCGCCCCAAACGGTAGTTTTTCAAAAGGGGTTTTGTTCGGGCCGTGGCTGGGTGCGCTGGCTCCTAAAATCCCGTCCAGAGGCCAAAATGCACCTGCAATGGCTGTTTAAGAGAATGCTCCGCAATCGCCCAAGCCGTATTTTCAAAACCGTTTGTTTGGCTGTGCTGATGGCGTGCCCTGAAAACCACGAACGAGATTTCAATAAAGTGACCGCCATGGGGTTTGCAAGTGGTCTCATTGCAGCCAAGGATCGTTATTCAGAAGCAGTTTTTGGTGCGGGCTCCCTAACCACATACAGATGTTCATAAAGTGCACAGTCATCCTGGTGAAGAGTGTCCGCAATCGCCAGCCAGAGGTTTTTTCCAGGAAAAGCCGTTTTGTGGCTGTGCGGGAGTGCTCCCTAATCAGTCCAAGTTCCATAAAGTGCACCATCCGCGCTTGATAAGAAGCTCCTCAATGCACCAAGCGGTATTTTTTCAGGAAAGCCGGTTTTTGCTTGCGGAGCCGTGCCCGAAAATCCAACGCGATGTCCAAGTCCCAGCACGGCTGGTAACAATCTCCTCATCTCACAGAGCGGGTATTTCCGAAAAGCCTGTTTGTTCGGCGCTGATGCCGCGCCTAAAATCACGTACGCGAGTTCCAATAAAGCACCTCCATCGTATTGTGAAAGGGCTCCTGCAATCTGCCAGCCAGAAGCGGGCAGGTCAGTTTTACTTCCAGGGAAAAGGGCCGTAGTTTGTTTTGGGGCCTGTGGTGGGAGTGCCGGCTGGCTCCTGAAAATCCACGATACGCAGGATGGTTCCCAGATGAAAGGTGCACCAGTGCCGAGTCGGGCTGGTTTGATAGAGGCAAGTGGCTCCAGCATTCTGCCACCCAGAAGCTGTGCAGGTCAATTTTGTTTGCCAGGGAAAGGGCCGTGGTTTGTGTTTGGGGGCCTGTGGCTGGGAGTGGCCGGCTGGCTCCTGAAAATCCACGATACGCAGGATGGTTCCCAGATGAAAGGTGGCACCAGTGCCAAGTCGGGCTGGTTTGATAGAGGCAAGTGGCTCCTGCAATCTGCCAGCCAGAAGACGGGCGGTCAGTTTTTTTTCCAGGGGAAAAAGGGGCCCTAGTTTGTGTTGGGGGCCTGTGGCTGGGAGTGGCCGGCTGGCTCCTGAAAATCCACGATACGCAGATGGTTCCCAGATGAAAGGTGGCACCCGTGCCAAGTCGGCTGGTTTGATAGAAAGTGGCTCCCGCAAACTGCCAGCCAGTTGACGGGGCAGGTCAGTTTTTACTTCCAGGGGATAAGGGCCGTAGGGTTGTGTTCGGGGGCCTGTGGCTGGGAAGTGGCCGGCTGGCTCCTGAAAATCCACAATACGCAGGTTTGGTTCCCAGATGTAAGGTTGGCAACGTGCCAAGTCGGGCTGGTTTGATAGTACAAGTGGCGCTGCTATCTGCCAGAAAGTAGATGGGTGGGTCAGTTGTAATTCCAGGAAAAAGGCCGTAGTATTTGTTTTAGGACCTGTGCTCGGAGGTGGCCGGCTGGATCCTGAAATCCACAATACGCAGGATGGTTCCCAGATGAAAGGTGCGCCTGTTTCGAGTCGGGCTGGTTTGATAGGAGTCAAGTGGCTCCTGAATCTTCCAGCAGAACGCGGGTTGGTGTTAGTTTTGTTTTGCCGGGGAAAAGGGCC
>NW_026995364.1:0-3924 GCF_028769735.1 Zonotrichia leucophrys gambelii
TGGTGCCACCTTTCATCTGGGAACCATCCTGCGTATCGTGGATTTTCGGAGCCAGCCGGCCACTCCGCCACAGGCCCCCAACACAAACACGGCCCTTTTCCTGGAAAAAACTACCCCCGCTTGGGGCAGATTGCAGAGCCACTTGCTCTTCAAACCAGACCGCACTGGTGCCACCCTTTCATCTGGGAACCATCCTGGTATCGTGGATTTTCAGGAGCCACCGGCCACTCCCAGCCACAGGCCCCGAACACAAACCTCGCACCTTTTCCCTGAAGACTACGATTGCGGCCTGGCATGCAACGCCCTTGTCACAACACTTGCCACTTGCTGGACCACCTGCTTGGATTTTCGGCGCCGGCATTCCAGCCAGCCCCAAAAAAACTACGCCCTTTCCCGAAGAAAACTACCGCCTTTCCTGGAGACATCGCCCCTTGGTCTTCAACTGCCCACTTGACTGTCACTTCACGACCTCCTGCATCCCGTGATTTTCGGACCACGGACGTCAGACAGCCCACATCCCAGCACCCTCCCGAAAAAAACTACGCCCTTTCTGGAATTCAGACCCATCCTCTTCAAGCAGCTGCAGGGCACTTGCTCACTTCATCGCCCATCCGCACTGTTCAGCCTTCGGACACCCACCCAGGCCCGAATATTCAGGCCTCCGGAATCAACACCGCCCATGCAGACAGATGCAGCCCTCCTAACAATCAACCAGCCACTGCACTGGTGCAATTGGACCACTGCTTGATTTCAACCAGCCGCACTCCAGCACTGGCCCACTTCATCTGAGCCCTTTCCTGGATTTTCAGGACCAGCGGCCATCTCCAGCCAGCCCGACAAATCCTGTCAACCGCGCATCACTGCCCCTCACGGAACCATCCTGCTAGTGGATTCAGGAGCCTCCGCCACTCCCACCCACGGCCGTGACCTTTACGGGACCCTGCCTGGTTTAAGCACGGCCCTCCCACACGCTCAGAACAACCACTGCCCTTTCCCAACAGCAACTACTGCCCCCTCTGGCTGCAGTCAGGACCTGGCCGCCATCACCAGCCACTCGCACGAGCCACCTTTATCTGGAAATCTGGTACGGATTTTCGGGCCGGCCACTCAGCACAGGCCCTCAATCAAACAGCCCTCTTCCCTTTACTGAACACCGCGCATTGGTGATCAGGAGCCACTGCCCCACAACCCCGACCCGGCTTCCCCTCATGGAACCATCCGTTTGGGATTTTCAGAGCAGGGCCACTCCACCACAGCCCGAAACACAAATACGCCTTTCCCTGGAAATCAATGATCAGCCCACCGGCTGCAGTCAGGCAATCCACTACACCACCGATGAACTGTCCACCTTCATCTGGGACATCTGCGACTGGCTTTTCAGGAGCCGCCGGCCACTCCACCAGCCCGAACACAACTACGGTTTTCCCGGCAAAACACGCCCCCAACTGCTGGCCTTCGGACTGCTTCAACCGCCCGCTGCGGCATTGCACCTTGGAAACCACCGCTTGTGGATTTTCATGCCGGCACTCCCACATCCCACAGATCAGCCGCCTTTTCCCTACAAGTCAACATCCCTTTTCTGGAAAAGCGCATCTCTGGTCAATTCAAGCCCTCTCTATGCACCTTTCATCGGGAATCCCCTATTGGATTTTCAGGATCAGCGGCCACTCCAGCACAGGCCCCAAACAAACTACGGCCCTTTCCTGGAATAAAACTGCCTCATCTGGCTGGCAGATTGCAGGGCACTTGTCTATAACAGCCGACTTGGCACTGTGCACCTTATCTGGGAACCATCGCGTATCGTGATTTTCAGGAGCCAGCGGCCACTCCCAGCCACAGCCCCAAAAAAACTACGGCCCTTTTCCCTGGAAGTAAAATGACCTCCATTGGTGGCAGATGAGCCCCTTGCTTATCAAACCGCCCAGGCCACTTTTGGCCACCTTTCTGGGACATTTCGGTCGGTTCAGGACCAGCCCGGCCCCCCAACACCACGCCCTCCAAAACACGCCCTTCCTGCAGATTCGGACCCGTCATCGACGCAGCCGACCACTTCCTCATCAACTCAGCCCGACTGCACTGGTGCCACCTTTCATTGGACTCTGGTATCGTGATTTCAGGAGCCAGCCGGCCACTCCCAGCCACAGGCCCCCAAACACAAACACGGCCCTTTTCCCTGGCAAACAAAACTACCCGCCCGCTTCTGGCTGGCAGATTGCAGGAGCCACTTCCTCTATCAACCAGCCCGACTCGGCACTGGTGCCACCTTTCATCTGGGAACCATCCTGCGTATCGTGGATTTTCAGGAGCCAGCCGGCCACTCCCAGCCACAGGCCCCCAAACAAACACGGCCCTTTTCCCTGGAAGTAAAACTGACCTGCCCTCATCTGGCTGGCAGATTGCAGGAGCCACTTGCCTCTATCAAACCAGCCCGACTCGGCACTGGTGCCACCTTTCATCTGGGAACCATCCTGCGTATCGTGGATTTTCAGGAGCCAGCCGGCCACTCCCAGCCACAGGCCCCCCAACACAAACTACGGCCCTTTTCCCTGGAAGTAAAACTGACCTGCCCATCTTCTGGCTGGCAGATTGCAGGAGCCACTTGGCTCTCTCAAACCAGCCCAACTTGGCACTGGTGCCACCTTTCATCTGGAACCATCCGTGTATCGTGGATTTTCAGGAGCCAGCCGGCCACTCCCAGCCACAGGCCCCCGAACACAAACCACGGCCCTTTTCCCTGGCAAACAAACTCACCCGCCCCGCTCTGGCTGGCAGATTGCAGGAGCCACTTCCCTCTATCAAACCAGCCTGACTCAGCACTGGTGCCACCTTTCATCTGGGAACCATCCTGTGTATCATGGATTTTCAGGAGCCAGCCGGCCACTCCCAGCCACAGGCCCCAAACAAATACTACGGCCCTTTTCCCTGGAATTAAAACTGACCTGCCCATCATCTGGCTGGCAGATTGCAGGAGCCACTTGCCTCTATCAAACCAGCCCGACCTGGCACTGGTGCCACCTTTCATGTGGGAACCATCCTGCGTATCGTGGATTTTCAGGAGCCAGCCGGCCACTCCCAGCCACAAGTCCCCAAAAACAATCTACGGCCCTTTTCCCTGGAAGTAAAACTGACCTGCCCATCATCTGGCTGGCAGATTGCAGCAGCCACTTGGTAGTATCAAACAAGCCCAACTTGGCACTGGTACCACCTTTCATCTGGGAACCATCCTGCGTATCGTGGATTTTCAGGAGCCAGCCGGCCACTCCCAGCCACAGGCCCCCGAACACAAACCACGGCCCTTTTCCCTGGAAGTAAAACTGACCTGCCCATCATCTGGCTGGCGATTGCAGGAGCCACTTGCCTCTATCAATCCAGCCCGACTCGGCACTGGTGCCACCTTTCATCTGGGAACCATCCTGCGTATCGTGGATTTTCAGGAGCCAGCCGGCCACTCCCAGCCACAGCCCCCCAAACAAAAACTACGGCCCTTTTCCCTGGAAGTAAAACTGACCTGCCCGTCATCTGGCTGGCAGATTGCAGGAGCCACTTGCCTCTATCAAACCAGCCCGACTCGGCACTGGTGCCACTTTCATCTGGGAACCATCCTGCGTATCGTGGATTTTCAGGAGCCAGCCGGCCACTCCAGCCACCAGGTCCCACACAAACCACTCGGCCCTTTTCCCTGGCAAGTAAACTCGACCCGCCCGTCTTCTGGCTGCAGATTGCAGAGATCACACTTGCCTCTATCAAACCAGCCCGACTTGGCACTGGTGCCACCTTTCATCTGGGAACCATCCTGCGTATCGTGGATTTTCAGGAGCCAGCCGGCCACTCCCAGCCACAGGCCCCAACACAAACTACGGCCCTTTTCCCTGGAATAAAACTAGACCTGCCCCGTATCTGGCTGGCAGATTGCAGGAGCCACTT
>NW_026995365.1:0-3924 GCF_028769735.1 Zonotrichia leucophrys gambelii
GGAACAGGAGGGGGAAAATAAGAAAAAAATTGAGCAGGAAGCGTAAAAAAAGCAAAAAAATTTTTTGTAGCAGGAAGACTAAAAAAAGCAAAGAGTAAAGAAAGTAAATAAATTGAAGCCAAGGAAATGCTCAGGGCATTTTGGGGGGTGGCTGCCGGCAGCCCTGGCTCTGACAACAGCATCTGCATTTGGCACGGGAAAACCCCCCACCGATGGGAACAAATTTTCCCTGGCTGACTGCAGAGGCCAGGACTGAGCTGAGGGGTTTTCCCTGGTGTCCCCCAGCCCTTGCTGGCCCCAGGGGCTGATGGCATTTGTGCCCCTTTCAGGTTCTTTGCCCCCAAACCCAACAGCATGGGGATGCCCCCCCTGCTGTGTGCAATGCAAACGGGGGCTGCTGAGCCGTGCGCCCCTGTCTGTGCCTGCCCCGGGTGGGGCAAACCCGTGTGAGCTGGGGAGAGGCCAGGGCTGCAGAGAGGGGGTGTTGTTGGGAGCTCCATGAGGAAAGCTCTGGGGGCCTGCCCTGGGCTGTCAGCACACGGGGAAAGGGTCAGCCCCTGCTCTTCTGCTCCTTCCCATCTGCCCCCGGGCCCTTGCAGAGCCCCAGCCATGCTGTTTGCCCCCACCTGCCCCCAAAACCCGGGCCCGGGGGTGCTCACGGAGCTTTTCTGTCCCGAGCATTGGCCTGGGGGGTGTTTTTTGAGAGAGCCTGGCAAGGAGCCCGGGGCCCCCGGCCCGGCCTTTACGTCAGCGTGCCCCAGCATGCCCATGGCCTGTCCCCTGCTGCAGCCCCGGGACGCCAAACCCCCAAAGGGGCATTGCCATGGCACAGGGGCAGGAAAATGTATTGGCTGTGTGCATGAGAGCATTGAGAAAGGCACTGGCCCAGGCAGCTGCTGCCATGTGGGCACAAGCTCTGCTGCCCAGGAGGGTCCCGTAGTGCAGGGGTTTGCAGATGGACACATAGCGGTCGTAGCACATGATGGTCAGGAGATAAATCTCTGTTGTAAGAAAGAAGAAAATCAGAAAGACTTGGGCTGCACATCCAGTGTAGGAGATGTTCCTGGTGTCCCAGAGGGAATTGTGCATGGCTTTGGGGACAGTGGTGCAGATGGAGCCCAGGTCGCTGAGGGCCAGGTTGAGCAGGAAGAAGAACATGGGCGTGTGCAGGTGGTGGCCGCAGGCTACGGCGCTGATGATGAGGCCGTTGGCCAGGAGGGCAGCCAGGGAGATGCCCAGCAAGAGGCAGAAGTGCAGGAGCTGCAGCTGCCGCGTGTCTGCCAATGCCAGCAGGAGGAAGTGCCTGATGGAACTGCTGTTGGACATTTGCTGAGGCTGTACTTGGGGAGCTGTTCATGGAGAAAAGTCAATGACAGGTTAGGAGGCACTTCTTCCGGCAAAATCAAAGTCTTTTCCTACAGACCCTTCTCCAGTAACCCTCGACACCCTTTTGAATTTCTAGCAGATTTTCCTTCAACTCCAAGTGGGGAGCTTTGGCTGTTGGTGCCTGAGTGGGACTTCAGGTTCAGGGCAACTACATACAGTGTTTTTGTAATTCAACATTGCTATGCAGATGTGGGAGGAGGACAGGGACCTGTCCTCGTGTTCCACTTTGAAACCCTGTTAACACAGAGGACCCTGTTAACATCTGCACCCCCAGGAATGGGAAAGTCTGTTTAAATATTCTAGTGTTTTTATACTCCCCGTTCTCCTGCTGACTATTTTTAGATGTCAGAAACTCTCAGCATTTCTGCAGCCATCAGGGAGAACAGAGTGAGTTGTCTGAGGCAAGGTGGTGAGTGGAGAGTGAGGGGAGGTGGTCTGTCTCCAAGACATGTCCAGGTTTTGGGGCTTTCAGCATTCTCAGACAGAGGATGATAATGCTCTGATGTTTCCTTCAAAAACCATCCTGCACTGCTGAGAGAAGATGGATCCCCACAGTCCACCAAATGTCCATCCCCTTCTTATAGTCTCAGCCCCACATTTTGCACCCACGGGCACACAGGGCTCATTTCACCAACCCAAGGCATTTTCTAACCTAGAACTTCTGTGCCTCACCCTGGGGTTTTCAGATAACACAGAGAGGCTCTAAGGACAGGTTTGCACCCTGGATTGAAGCTCCCAGCCTGGACTGAAATCTCATGGAGACTTCCAAGTGTCCTTATGAAGACATTGGATGAAGGGAGATGCAGCTCCTTCCCTGGCTGCACTGACAGCATTGCCCAGAGCTGGGCACTGGGGACAGCGTCACCCTGAGCCAGCTGTGCCCCCTGCCAGAGCCCCCAGGGCCGGTCAGCTGCTCCCAGCCCTCTGCTCTGCAGAGGGAGCTGGGCCCGGGGCTGCAGAGCTGCCCCATGGTTCTGCTGCAGCTCTGCCTGCACAGGAGGGGCTGCACGCCTTGGAGCCCCGGCCCGGAGGGCACAGGAGGGAGGGGGCTTGTTCAGAGGGAGGGGCTGCATGGGAGAGGATCCTGTGGACATCTCTAAACTCTCCCTGCCACAGCATTGCTGGGTTTTGTTTTCTCTCATTGCCTGCTCTTCTCTCTGCCTCCTGCAGATTTTCCTCTGCAGGTGTTTCGCTGTGCCTGATCTCCTCCATGCCAGCACTCACAGACCCCAAATCTCTTTGCACTCTCCTTGGACTGACAGAAACCTGCCTGTTTGCAGGGCACTGCCTGGGTGGCAGGTTCTGTTTGCAGCCTGGAGAAAGGACAGCTCAGCCCGAGCTGATGGCTCCAGCAATAGTGATCCTGGTCTGTCCATGGGCAGAGTGTGCGGAAAGCAACATTAGGGATCTTCTGTGAAACCTATAGATTAACTAAAAACTAACAGTTTCAGATCTCTCAGGCACTTTTGAAAATTCATAATTAATAATAACCACTAATATTTATCCCTACCTCCCTGCCATGCTCCAATAGTTGGAAAACTGAACGCCTGGTCTTTGTAAATATCCTCATTTTTATCAAAATCATTGTCTTGGTAATATTCTACAACTGATCAGAACACCTCAGCATGTCAGAACTTCATGAGCATTTCACCTCCCTGCACCACAAACACTTAAGAGTTGTACTCACACAGTCTCTAGGCATTGGGATGTTTCAGCTTTAGGAGAAGGCTCCAGGAGCTGCAGCTGCATTGTCCTGCAGCCAGAGGTTCCTGTGCCAAGGGCTGGCAGTGATTGTGCCCCAGGCACTTCTCAGCACCTTCCCAGCCCTGACTGATTGAAGCTCTCTGTGCCTCTGTGCTGTGCCCGGGGTGGCTGCAGGCAGTGCCCCAGCCCATGCTGGGCTGGCAGAAGAGCTGCTCATCAAGAGAAATGTGCTTTTGAAGCTCTTCTTGGTTACCAGGAGCTGCCTCTGTGCCAGGAGCCCAGCCCAGCTCAGCAGCACAGACACAGCACAAGAACTTTAATGAGCCTCTGGGGCTTTGTGCTCAGGCCCTGACCATCTGTCCATGAGAGGGAGCTGAAGAAACCTCTCCAGAACTCCAAGGAAGAATCCAACTCCAAAGTTTCTTGGACATTTAATGGGTCCCACTGAGGAGCACAAATGAGAAAGTGTCCCCAGGCCCCAGGCAGAGCAGAGAACGGGAGGCAGTGATGACAGGTGGGGACAAAGAGAAGCCAAGTCTTGGTGCCTGCGGGCACAGCAGGGTCTGTGCCACCAAGGGCTGTGAGGAGACACCTTGTCCTGAGGCACTGGGACCTCCTGGCACAGCCCCAGCCAGGCTGGGCAGTGTCAGCCCCTTGTCCTGCCCTCAGCATCCCCCCCTAGCCCACATCCCAGTGGCCTCAAGGATCTGCTGGAAGGAGTCCCTGGGGAGCCTTGCTCAGCAATGGCCTGGGGGCTCCTGAATACTCCTTGGGAGGGACTTGCAGGTTTTTGAAAGGACTTTGGGTTTGGCTTTGCCTTGGGGGTCTCTGAGG
>NW_026995366.1:0-3922 GCF_028769735.1 Zonotrichia leucophrys gambelii
CGCGTTAGCTCCGGGACATCCGTACCTCTTTCGACTTTTGTCTATTCATCAACATACAAGTCTGGCAAAAAACTGCGCAGAATCACTCTTGATTTGCGAGTTTGCAGATGTTTTGCAAGAAGAAAACAATGTCCAAAACCCCCAACCAATTTCATGTGTTGGAAAAGGTAGGAAGTGGTAAGGAACTGTTTTATCATTTGCAAGCTGCCAACAATCCAGTGTTGTGCAGCTTCATTTCACCTTTCCGAAGAGCCGCACTTCCATCTCGGCGAAGAAGCGGCTTCTTCGCGCAAAGGAGTCGGTTTCCGCAAGTGCACCCAGTCCGGCGCTTCTGCCGAAATGTGCCCGGACCGGCGCTTAGCTCCGGGAATCGTACCTCTTCTTCGGACTTGTGGTCTACATCATTGCAAAAAACTTTCCATATTCTGCAAGGAAAACTTGCGCAGAAAACACTCCATGTTTAATGTTCAGAGAGTTTGCAGATGTTCAAGAAAACAAAGTTGTCAAACACTCACAATTCATGGTAAAAGTCGGTGAGTACTTTCACTTCAACCGCACCATCTGTGGGATTCATTCACTTCGAAAGCCACTCCGCGGCGAAAGGGTTCTGCGAAGCTTGCCGGTCACGTGACATGCGGGGCTTCTCCATGCCGGACGGCGCTACTCGGACATCCGTACTTCTTCTTCGGGACTGTGGCCTCACAAAAACTTATATGTGCAAGAAATTCTGCACAGAAAACACATGGTTTACATGTTCAGAAGGTTGGAGTGTTTGCAAAAAAACAGTTCACACTTCCACGAGTTAGGTGGAAGGTAGATGAAGACGTTCTCAGTCACGCCCCACCAGTGTCACTCATCCACCTTTCCAAGCCACCCGCTCCGCGAACGCTTCTCGAAGCGATTTGTCACCATCAGGCGCTTTCCAATGTGCGGGACGGGCTACCACATCCTACTTTCTTTCGATTTGTAATCATTGCAAAAAACATTCCAAGTCTGAAGAAAGTGTGAAGAAGATTCTGTTTCATGAAATTTGCAATGTTTCAAAAACATTTCCGAAAACTTCACCGAAGCAGTTTTGGAAGGGTGCAGGTACTGTCAGCCGGCATGCCACATCCGATTTCTTCTTCTTCACTTTGAACTCATATTCCAGCGGAAGGAAAACTCTCCCAAATACATTGGAGGGTTCAGGGTTTGCAAGGAACATTGCCAAAGTCCAGAGTCGTTAAAGGGGATCGTACTTTTTTCGTTTGTGCACATCTCAAATCATTTCACTATTTCCCTCCGAGAAACTGTCCTGCCGAGAAAACCCCATGTGTTTCAGTCAAGGTTGTGCGGTGTTGCGAAGAAAACAAAGTTGTCCAAACACCTCAACCGATTTATGTTTTGAAGTATGTGGTATAGTAACTTTTCACAGTTTGAACTGGCAAAATCATGTTGCTTCACTACATTCCAGCGTGCATGTGAGGAGAGCTCGAGAACGTTGTCAACACTCACGGTTCTGGAAAGTGCGGACGGCGTTCTCCGCACTCCACTCGATTTGGGTTCATCTTCAAACATCCCATCTGCAGGAGAAACGGCCTGCAACATTCTCGTCATTGGGTTGCAAGTGCAGACAAGTTTCCGCATCCACCTTCTTGTTGGAATGTGGTACATATTGAAAAAACTTTTCATTGTTGCAAGGGAAACTGTGCTGCACAGAACTTCCCCTCGGTTTACAGTTGCGAGAGTGAGAGGTTTCAGAGAAACAAAGTGTCCAAAACACTCCAACGATGTCATGTGTTGGAAAGTAGGAGTGAGTCGTTTTTATCTTGCAAGCTGGCACACAATCATGTGCACTTCATTCTCACTTTCCGAAGCAGCGACTTCCGCTCCGAGCAAACGGTTCTTCGGCAAAGGGTTGTGCCGGTACAGGACCAGGCGCTTCTCCGAAATGTGCGGGACGTTAGTCGGGAATCGTACCTTCTTCTTTCACTTTGTGGCACACATCAAAAAACTTTCCACTATTCTCAAGAGAACTGTCCTGCACGAAAACATCCATCGGTTCTTGCGAAGGTTGCAGTGTTTGCAAAGAAAACAAGTTTCCAAAACCTTCCACGGTCGTTTGAAGGGGGGGTATCTTTTTTTTCATGCAAATCCAGTTGCAGTATTCTTCCGAACCCCCTCCGTGCAGGAAGAAGCGGTTTTGCAAAGATGCTAATGTCCAACCTTCTCCGAATGGCCGGACAGGTTAGTGGACTCTTCTTCTTCGCTGGCACTATGAAAAACTTTCTATCTCAGAAACGTCCTCCAACATCCCACGGTTCTTCAAGGTTAAATTTCAGAGAGAAAACAAAGTTGTCCAAAACACCTTCCAACCGAATGTTCATGTGTTTGGAAAAGGTAGGAGTGTGGTAAGGTACTGTTTTCTATCAGTTTGCAAGCTGCGCACACAATCCTAGTGTTGTGCACCTTCATTCTTCACCTTTCCGAAGCAGCCGCACTCCGCTGCCGGAGCGAAGAAGCGCTTCTTCGCGCAAAGGCGATTGTGCGGTCACAGTGCACTCCAGTGCGCGGCTTCTGCCGAAATGTGCCCGGACCGCGCTTAGCTCCGGGGACATCCGTACCTTCTTCTTTCGGACTTTTGTGGTCTACATCATTGCAAAAAACTTTCCACTATGTCTGGCAAGAGAAACTGTGCCTGCACAGAAAACATCTCCCATCGTGTTGTACATGTTGCAGAGAGGTTTGCAGAGTGTTTGCAAGAAGAAAAACAAAGTTGTCCAAAACACCTTCCAACCGAATTTCATGTGTTTGGAAAAGGTAGGAGTGGTAGGTATGTTTTCTATCAGTTTGCAGCTGCGCACACAATCCTAGTGTTGTGCAGCTTCATTCTTCACCTTTCGAAAGCAGCCGCACTCTCCAGCTGCCGGGGCGAAGAAGCGGCTTCTTCGCGCAAAGGCGATTGTGCCGGTCACAGTGCACCCAGTGCGGCGGCTTCTGCGAAATGTGCCCGGACCGGCGCTTAGCTCCGGGGACATCCGTACCTTCTTCTTTCGGGACTTTTGTGGTCTACATCATGCAAAAAACTTTCCACTATGTCGGCAAGGAGAAACTGTGCCTGCACAGAAAACATCTCCATCGTGTTACATGTTGCAGAGAGGTTTGCAGAGTGTTTGCAGAAGAAAAACAAAGTTGTCCAAAACACCTTCCACCGAATGTTCATGTGTTTGGAAAAGGTAGGAGTGTGGTAAGGTACTGTTTTCTATCAGTTTGCAAGCTGCGCACACAATCCTAGTGTTGTGCAGCTTCATTCTTCACCTTTCGAAGCAGCGCACTCTCAGCTGCGAGGCGAGAACGGCTCTTCGCGCAAAGGCGATTTGCCGGTCACAGTGCACCCATGGCGGCTTCTGCCGAAATGTGCCCGGACGGCGCTAGCTCGGGCATCTACCTTCTTTCGGATTTGGTAATCATGCTTTGGAAGGCCAAATTCACGTGTTGTACATGTTGCAGAGAGGTTTGCAGAGTGTTTTGCAAGAAGAAAAACAAAGTTGTCCAAAACACCTTCCAACCGAATGTTCATGTGTTTGGAAAAGGTAGGAGTGTGGTAAGGTACTGTTTTCTATCAGTTTGCAAGCTGCGCACACAATCCTAGTGTTGTGCAGCTTCATTCTTCACCTTTCCGAAGCAGCCGCACTCTCCAGCTGCCGGAGGCGAAGAAGCGGCTTCTTCGCGCAAAGGCGATTGTGCCGGTCACAGTGCACTCCAGTGCGGCGCTTCTGCCGAAATGTGCCCGGGACCGGCGCTTAGCTCCGGGGACATCCGTACCTTCTTCTTTCGGGACTTTTGTGGTCTACATCATTGCAAAAAAGTTTTTCCACTATGTCTGGCAAGGAGAAACTATGCCTGCACAGAAAACATCTCCGATCGTGTTGTACATGTTGCA
>NW_026995367.1:0-3916 GCF_028769735.1 Zonotrichia leucophrys gambelii
TGGCACTGGTGCCACCTTCATCTGGGAACCATCCTGCGTATCGTGGATTTTCAGGAGCCAGCCGGCCACTCCCAGCCACAGGCCCCCAACACAAACCACGGCTCTTTTCCCTGGAAGTAAAACTGAACTGCCCGTCATCTGGCTGGCAGATTGCAGGAGCCACTTGCCTCTATCAATCCAGCCCGACTCGGCACTGGTGCCACCTTTCATCTGGGAATCATCCTGCGTATCGTGGATTTTCAGGATCCAGCCGGCCACTCCCAGCCACAGGCCCCCGAACACAAACCACGGCCCTTTTCCCTGGCAAACAAAACTAACCCACCCCACTTCTGGCTGGAAGATTGCAGGAGCCACTTGCCTATATCAATCCAGCCCGACTCGACACTGGTGCGACCGTTCATCTGGGAACCATCCTGCGTATCATGGACTTTCAGGAGCCAGCCGGCCACTCCCAGCTGCAGGTCCCAAAAAAAATACTAGGGCCCTTTTCCCTGGAATTAAAACAGACCTGCCCATCTTCTGGCTGGCAGATTGCAGGAGCCACTTGGTACAATCAAACCAGCCCGACTTGGCACTGCTGCCACTTTTCATCTGGAAACCACCCTACGTATCGTGGATTTTCAGGAGCCAGCCGGCCACTGCCAGCCACAGGCCCCCAAACAAAAACTACGGCCCTTTCCCTGGAATTAAAACTGACCTGACCATCTTCTGGCTGGCAGATTGCAGGAACCACTTGGCTCTCTCAAACCAGCCCATCTTGGCACTTGTGCCACCTTTCACCTGGGAACCATCCTGTGTATCGTGGATTTTCAGGATCCAGCTGGCCACTCCCAGCCACAGGCCCCCAATCAAATACTACGGCCCTTTTCCCTGGCAAAGAAAACTCACCCGCCCCGCTTCTGGCTGGCAGATTGCAGGAGCCACTTGCCTCTATCAATCCAGCCCGACTCGGCACTGGTGCCACCTTTCATCTGGGAACCATCCTGCGTATCGTGGATTTTCAGGAGCCAGCCGGCCACTCCCAGCCACAGGCCCCCAACACAAACCACGGCCCTTTTCCCTGGCAAAAAAACTCACCGCCCGCTTCTGGCTGGCAGATTGCAGGAGCCACTTCCCTCTATCAAACCAGCCCGACTCGGCACTGGTGCCACCTTTCATCTGGGAACCATCCTGCGTATCGTGGATTTTCAGGAGCCAGCCGGCCACTGCCAGCCACAGGCCCCCGAACACAAACCACGGCCCTTTTCCCTGGCAAAAAAACTCACCGCCCCGCTTCTGGCTGGCAGATTGCAGGAGCCACTTCCTCTATCAAACCAGCCCGACTCGACACTGGTGCCACCTTTCATCTGGGAACCATCCTGCGTATCGTGGATTTTCAGGAGCCAGCCGGCCACTCCCAGCCACAGGCCCCCAAACACAAACTACGGCCCTTTTCCCTGGAATAAAACTGACCGCCCCATTCTGGCTGGCAGATTGCAGGAGCCACTTGCCTCTATCAACCAGCCCGACTTGGCACTGGTGCCACCTTTCATCTGGGAACCATCCTGCGTATCGTGGATTTTCAGGAGCCAGCCGGCCACTCCCAGCCACAGGCCCCCGAACACAAACCACGGCCCTTTTCCCTGCAAAAAAACTACCCACCCCTCTGGCTGGCAGATTGCAGGAGCCACTTGCCTCTATCAATCCAGCCCGACTCGGCACTGGTGCCACCTTTCATCTGGGAACCATCCTGCGTATCGTGGATTTTCAGGAGCCAGCCGGCCACTCCAGCCACAGGCCCCCGAACCAAACTACGGCCCTTTTCCCTGGCAAACAAAACTCACCCACCCGCTTCGGCTGGCAGATTGCAGGAGCCACTTCCTCTATCAAACCAGCCCGACTTGGCACTGGTGCCACCTTGGTCTGGGAGCCATCCTGCGTATTGTGGATTTTCAGGAGCCAGCCGCCACTCCCAGCCACAAGTCCCCAAATACAATCTACGGCCCTTTTCCCTGGAAGAAAAACTGACCTGTCCCATCATCTGGCTGGCAATTGCAGGCCAGCCGGGCCACTCCCAGCCACAGGCCCCGAACACAAACACGGCCCTTTTCCCTGCAAAAAAACTCACCCACCCCGCTTCGGCTGGCAGATTGCAGGAGCCTTTCCCTCTATCAAACCAGCCCGACTCGGCACTGGTGCCACCTTTTTCTGGGAACCATCCGCGTATGTGGATTTTCAGGAGCCAGCCGGCCACTCCCAGCCACAGGCCCCCAAAAACAAACCACGGCCCTTTTCCCTGGAAGAAAACTACCTCCCTCATCTGGCTGGCAGATTGCAGAGCCACTTCTTATCAAACCAGCCCACTCGGCACTGGTGCCACCTTTCATCTGGGAACATCCTGCGTATCGTGGATTTTCAGGAGCCAGCCGGCCACTCCCACCACAGGCCCCCAACACAAACCACGGCCCTTTTCCCTGGAAGTAAAAAACTAACTGCCCCCATCTGGCTGGCAGATTGCAGGAGCCACTTGCCTCTATCAATCCAGCCCGACTCGGACTGGTGCCACCTTTCATCTGGGAACCATCCTGCGTATCGTGGATTTTCAGGAGCCAGCCGGCCACTCCCAGCCACAGGCCCCCGAACACAAACCACGGCCCTTTTTCCCTGGAAAAAAACTAACCACGCCCACTTCTGCTGGCAAGATTGCAGGAGCCACTTGCCTACTATCAATCCAGCCCGACTCGGCACTGGTGCCGACCTTTTATCTGGAAAACCCTCCTGCGTATCATGGATTTCAGGAGCCAGCCGGCCACTCCCAGCACAGGCCCCAAAAAAAACTACGGGCCCTTTTCCCCGGAATTAAAACAGACCTGCCCATCTTCTGGCTGGCAATTGCAGGAGCCACTTGGCCTCATCAAACAGCCCGACTTGGCACTGTGCCACCTTTCACTGGGAACCATCCCTTATCGTGGATTTTCAGGAGCCAGCCGGCCACTCCCAGCCACAGGCCCCAAACAAAAACTACGGCCCTTTTCCTGGAATAAAACTGACCCTGCCCCCTTCTGGCTGGCAGATTGCAGGAACCACTTGGGTCTATCAAACCAGCCCACTTGGCACTGGTGCCACCTTTCATCTGGGAACCATCCTGGTATCGTGGATTTTCAGGAGCCAGCCGCCCACTCCCAGCCACAGGCCCCCAAACAAATACTACGGCCCTTTTCCCTGGCAAAAAACTACCGCCCCGCTCGGCTGGCAATTGCAGGAGCCACTTGTCTATCAAACCAGCCCACTTGGCACTGGGCCCCCCTTATTGGGAACCATCCTGCGTATCGTGGATTTTCAGGAGCCAGCCGGCCACTCCCACCACAGGCCCCCAACACAAACACGGCCCTTTTCCCTGCAAAAAAACCCCCCCCGCCTGGCTGGCAATTAGGAGCCACTTCCCCCTTCAAACCAGCCCCACTGGCACGGGCCCCCTTTCCTCTGGGGAAACCCTCCGCTATCTGTTTTAGGACCAGCCGGCCCCCACCAAAGGGCCCCCCAAAAAAACCCGGCCCTTTTCCCCGCAAAAAAAAATACCCCCCCGCTTTGGCGGGGAAATTTAGGAAAACCCTTTCCTTATCAAACCCGCCACCCCTGGCCACCTTTTCTGGGAACCCCCCGCTATGTGGATTTTAGGACCGCCGGGCCCTCCCACCACAGCCCCCCAAAAAAAAACGCCCTTTCCCAAAAAAAAAGACCCGGGCCCCCTCTGCTGGCTTGCAGGGGCCCTTTTAAATCCACTGACTTGGGACGGGGGCCACCTTTTTTTGGGAACCTCCGCTATCGTGGTTTTCAGGAGCCAGCCGGGCCCCTCCCCGCCACAGGCCCCCAAACAAAAACCCCCGGCCCCCTTTCCCCGGAATAAAAGGAAACCTCCTTCTTTTGGGGTTGCAGG
>NW_026995368.1:0-3914 GCF_028769735.1 Zonotrichia leucophrys gambelii
TGCGCCAGGAACGGGCAGTTTTTTCGGAGGCCGTGTTTGGTTGGGGCCTGGCGGGAGGCGGTGCTTGAAAATCCAGATAGAGGCCCCAGTAGGGTGGCCCGTGGTGGGCCTGAACCGCAAGTACCTGAGGCAGGTATTCAGGGATGGCATGTTTGGGAGGGGCCTGTGGGTGGGGGCCGTGAATCGTAGCAGGATCCCAGATGAAGGTCCCGCAGTGGGGTGAAGCAAGTGGTTAAGCAGCAGTGCCGGGCGGCCAGGTAGGGCGGTCGGTTGTCGAGGGGCGGTGGTTGGCTGGCTCGGACGCGCGGTGGTCCGAAAATCAGATGGTGTCCCGAAAGTCACGACGGGCAGTGTCAAGTGCCCAATCTGCCAGCAAAGTGGGGTGTTTTATTCCGGGAAAAGGGGTAGTTTTGTTGGGGCCTGTGGGGTGGCCGGTGGCCCTGAAATCCGAAGCGTTCCAGATGAAAGGGGACCAGGCCGGGCGGTAGGGGATGCTGCAATCTCCGCCGAGCGGGGTGGTGTTTTGCTGAAAGGGCGTGGTTTGGTCGGGGGCCGTGGTGGGGGCGGCTGGCCCTGAAAACCACGGATGCCAGAAGGGGCCAGTGAGTGGCCAGTGGCGAGGGCTTATGCGCGAGCGCGCCCATCCAGGAGGATTTGGTGGCCTGTGGTGGGGGCGAGCTGCCAGCCAGATGAGGCATGCGGGCGGTGGCGGCGTTGAGCAGGCGTTTTCTGCAATCCCAGGAGAGGCAATCGGGGGTGATGGGTGGCTTGAAGCGCGTCGATCGCGGGAAGCGTGGTTGTGGGGCCGTGGCTGGTGGCTGGCCCTGAATCCGAGCGGTATGAGAGAGTTTTCGGAGGGCGGTGGTGGAGTGCTGCAGGAGGCCGTGCGGTTGATCCAGAACGGGGGTTTAGTGGCCTGTGAGGGCGGCTTGAATCAGTTCGGATCCCAGGAAGGGAGTTGTGCGGATGGGGTGGGCCTGTTGCACCGGCGGATTCATAGGGCCAGGTGTGTGGATGGGCTGGTTGCGCGGCTGAACCATCGAAGGCGTGTTGGGCAGGCGTGGTGTGGCGTGGCTCGCATTGCGGTCAGATAGTCCTATCCGGAAGGCGTAGAGTGGGCTTGCGGGAGTGGCGCTTCAGAAGGCGTGGTTGTCCGGGAAGGGGTCTGTCGCTGTGAGGGGTCCGAAATCCAGAGCGGGCGGTAGTTACAGGGAGGGCGTGTTGGGGCCTGGTGGGGCGGTGGCGAAAATCTCGATGGCCGTGGATGGAGGCCGGGCTTGAGAGAGGTCTGAACGCACAGAGGCGGGGTTTTGCAGGAGATGGAGTGGGCGTCGCATGGCAGGGCCGATTTGAGAGGCCGTGATGGGGCCGGCAGCGGCGGTGGCCAGAATCCAGCAGGCGATGAAGGCAGTGCGCGCGATAGGCAGGTTCTCGAACGACGGGGGTTTTATTCCAGGGAAAAGGGCCGTGTTGTTTGGGCCTGTGGCTGGGAGTGGCCGGCTGGCTCCTGAAAATCCACGATACGCAGGATGGTTCCCAGATGAAAGGTGCACCAGTCAGTCGGGCTGGTTGAAGAGGCAAGTGGCTCCTGCAACTGCCAGCCAGAGCGGGGGTAGTTTTTTCCAGGAAAAGGGCCGTAGTTTTGTTTGGGGCCTGTGGCTGGGAGTGGCCGGCTGGCTCCTGAAAATCCACGATACGCAGGATGGTTCCCAGATGAAAGGTGGCACAGTGTAGAGTCGGGCTGGTTGAAGAGCAGGGCTCCTGCAATCTGCCAGCCAAGCGGAGGTCAGTTTTTCGGGAAAGGGCGTGGTTTGTGTTCGGGGCCTGTGGCTGGAGGCGGCTGGCTCCTGAAAATCCACCATAC
The DNA here is from genome assembly GCF_028769735.1 of Zonotrichia leucophrys gambelii. Lineage (NCBI taxonomy): Eukaryota > Metazoa > Chordata > Aves > Passeriformes > Passerellidae > Zonotrichia > Zonotrichia leucophrys. The sequence continues at coordinate 1,865 of NW_026995368.1, forward strand.
GCAGGATGGTTCCCAGATGAAGGTGGCACACGTGCCAAGTCGGGCTGGATTGATAGAGGCAAGTGGCTCTGCAACTCGCCAGAGAGGGCAGGTCAGTTTGACTTGCCAGGGAAAAGGGCCGTAATTTTTGGGGGCTGTGGCTGTGAAGGTGGCTCCTGAAAATCCGATAGCAGGATGGTTCCCAATGAAGGTGCACCAGACCGAGTCGGGCTGGTTTGATGAGGAAGGTGGTTCGGCAATCTGGCAGCAGGCGGGCGGTAATTTCATTGCAGGGAAAAGGGGTGGTTTGTGTTCGGGGCTGTGGCGGGAGTGGCGGCTGGCTCTCCGAAATCCACGATACGCAGGATGGTTCCAGATGAGTCGCCAGTCGGGTGTGATAGAGCAGTGCTCCAATCGCCAGCAGGGCATATTTTAGGAAAGGCGTTTGTGGGCTGTGGGATGCGCTGGCTCGAATCACGTACGCAATGTTCCAGATGAATGCACCAGTCAGTCGCTGTGATGAGCAAGTGGCTCCTGCAATCGCACGGCGTGTTTCTTCCAGAAGGCTTTTTTGGGGTGCGAGGCCGTGGTCGAAAATCCACGATACGATGTCGATAAGTGACCAGCTGCTGTGAAGAGGCATGCTCGCATCACGTTTTACTTCCAGGGAAAAGGGCCGTGGTTTGTGTTCGGGGGCCTGTGGCTGGGAGTGGCCGGCTGGCTCCTGAAAATCCACGATACGCAGGATGGTTCCCAGATGAATGGTGGCACCAGTACCGAGTCGGGCTGGTTTGATAGAGGCAAGTGGCTCCTACAATCTGCCAGCCAGTAGCGGGCAGGTAGTTTTTTTGCCAGGGAAAAGGGCCGTGTTTGTGTTCGGGCCTGTGGCTGGAGTGGCCGGCTGGCTCCTGAAAATCCACGATACGCAGGATAGTCGGCTGGTTGAGAGAGCAATGTGCTCCTGCAATCTGCCAGCCAGAGGGGCGGTGGTTTTACTTCCAGGAAAAGAGCCGTGATTGTTTGGGCTGTGGCTGGAGTGGCCGGCTGGCTCCTGAAAATCCACGATACGCAGATGGTTCCCAGATGAAAGGTGGCACCAGTGCCAGTCGGGCTGGTTTGATAGACAAGTGGCTCCTGCAATCTGCCAGCCAGAAGCGGGCGGTAGTTTTCTTCCAGGAAAAGGCCGTGTTTTGGGCCTGTGGCTGGAGTGCCGCTGGCTCCTGAATCCACATACGCAGATGGTTCCAGATGAAAGGTGGCACCAGCAGTGGGTGGTTGAGAGCAAGTGTCCTGCAATCTCCAGCCAGAGCGGGCGGTAGTTTTTCCAGGAAAGCCGTGTTTGTTGGGCCTGTGGCTGGAGGGCCGCTGGCTCCTGAAAATCCACGATAGCAGGGGTTCCCAGATGAAAGGTGGCCCGTACCGATCGGGTGGTTTGACGAGGGGAAGTGGCTCCTGAATTGCCGCCCGAAGGGGGGGGTTAGTTTTTTTTGCAGGGAAAAGGGCCGTGTTTGTGTTGGGGCCTTTGGCTGGGGGTGGCCGGCTGGCTCCTGAAAATCCACGATACGCGGATGGTTTTCCCGTGAAAGGTGGCACCGTCCAGTCGGGGTGGATGATAGAGGCAAGGGCTCCCGCAATCTGCCAGGGCCCGAGAGGGGGGTAGTTTCTTTCCAGGGGAAAAGGGCCCTGGTTTTTTGGTTTGGGGGCCCGTGGTGGGGGTGGCCGGTGGCTCCTAAAAAAACCACGATGCGGGTGGTTCCCAGATGAAAGGTGGCACCAGTTCGATCGGGTGGTTTTATAGAGGAAATGGCTCCTGCAATTGGGGAGCCAGAGGCAGGTATTTTCTTCCAGGAAAAGGGCCCAGTTTTGTTTGGGGCCCGTGGCTGGGAGGGCCGGCGGCTCCTGAAAATCCACATACGCAGGATGGTTCCCAATGAAAAATTTTCACAGTCCAAGTCGGGCTGGATTGATAGAGGGTGGCCCCCCTTTCAATCTGCCCCCCAAAGCGGGGCGGGGGAGTTTCTTTTTCCAGGGAAAAGGCCCTGGTTTTTGTTCGGGGGCTGTGGTGGGAGTG
>NW_026995369.1:0-3914 GCF_028769735.1 Zonotrichia leucophrys gambelii
TCAAGGAGCCCCCGGCCCCCCCCACCCAGGCCCCCAAAAAAACCAGGCCCCTTTTCCTGGAAGAAAACTACCCGCCCGCTTGGCTTGCAGATTTGGGGGCCACTTCCTCAAACAACCAGCCCGACTCGGCACTGGTGCCACCTTTTTATCTGGGAACCATCCTGCAAATTTTGGATTTTCAGGAGCCAGCCGGCCACTCCCAGCCACAGGCCCCGAACCAAAACCACGGCCCTTTTCCCTGGAAAATAAAACTGACCTGCCCGTCTTCTGGCTGGGAGATTGCAAGGAAACCACTTGCCTCTATCAACCAGCCCGACTCGGACTGGTGCCACCTTTCATCTGGGAACCATCCTGCGTATCGTGGGTTTTCAGGAGCCAGCGGCCCCTCCCAGCCAAAGGCCCCCAAACAAAACTACGGCCTTTTCCCCGGAAAAAAACCCACCTGCCCGTCTCTGGCTGGCAGATTGCAGGAGCCACTTGCTCTATCAAACCAGCCCGATGGCACTGGTGCCACCTTTCATCTGGGAACCATCCTGCGTATCGTGGATTTTTAGGGCCAGCCGGCCACTCCCAGCCACAGGCCCCGAACACAAACCACGGCCCTTTTCCCTGGCAAAAAAACTCCCGCCCCAGCTTCTGGCGGCAGATTGCAGGACCACTTGCCCTCTATCAAACCAGCCGACTTGGCACTGGTGCCAACCTTTCATCTGGGAACCAAACCTGCGTATCGTGGATTTTTTAGGAGCCAGCCGGCCACTCCCAGCCACAGGGGCCCCCAACACAAACCACGGCCCTTTCCTGGAAGTAAAACTGCCTGCCCGTCATCTGGCTGGCAGATTTTAAGACCTCTTGCCCCTATCAAAACCCCCCACTTGGATTTGGGGCCCCTTTCATCTGGGAACCTTCCCCTATCGTGGATTTTTTAGGAGCCGCGGCCATCCCAGCCAAGGCCCCCAAAAAAACCGGCCCCTTTTCCCCGGAAAAAAACAAACCCCCCTTCCCGGCTGGCAATTGCAGGAGCCACTTTTTATAAACCCGCCCACTTGGACGGGGGCCACCTTTTCTGGGACCATCCGTTTGGATTTTTTGGAGCCGCCCGGCCACCCCAGCCAAAGGCCCCCAAAAAAAACTACGGTTTTCCCGGAATTAAAAAGACCCTGCCCTCATCGGCTGGGAATTGCAGGAGCCACTTGTTAAAACCCCGCCACTTGGCACTGGTCCACTTTTTCATCCGGGAACCATCCCGCATTTTGGATTTTCAGGAGCCAGCCGGCCACTCCCAGCCACAGGCCCCCAAACACAAACCACGGCCCTTTTCCCTGGCAAACAAAACTAACCCACCCCCTTCTGGCTGGCAGATTGCAGGAGCCACTTGCCTCTATCAAACCAGCCGACTCGAAACTGGGCCACCTTCATCTGGGAACCATCCTGCGTATTCGTGGGGTTTTCAGGAGCCAGCCGCCACTCCCAGCCAGGCCCCAAACAAAACTACGGCCTTTTCCCTGGAATTAAAACGACCTGCCCTCATCTGGCTGGCAGATTGCAGGAGCCACTTGGTACTTATCAAACAGCCCGACTTGGGCTGGTGCCACCTTTCCCTCTGGGAACCCTCCTGCGTATCGTGGATTTTCAGGAGCCAGCCGGCCACTCCCAGCCACAGGCCCCCCAACACAAACCCCGGCCCTTTTCCCTGGAAAAAAAACTCACCCGCCCGCTTTTGGCTGGCAGATTGCAGGAGCCACTTCCTCTATCAACCAGCCCGACTCGGACTGGTGCCACCTTTCATCTGGAACCATCCGCGTATCGTGGAAATTTTCAGGAGCCAGCCGGGCCACTCCCAGCCACAGGCCCCCGAACACAAACACGGCCCTTTCCCCGGAAGTAAACTGACCTGCCCGTCATCTGGCTGGCAGATTGCAGGAGCCACCTTCCTCTATCAATCCAGCCCGACTTTGGGACTGGTGCCACCTTTCATCTGGAACCATCCTGCGTATTGGGATTTCAGGAGCCAGCCGGCCACCCCAGCCACGGCCCCCGAACACAAACCACGGCCCTTTTCCCCGGAAGTAAAACTGACCTGCCCGTCTTTTGGGTGGCAGATTGCCCGGAGCCACTTCCTCTATCAACCAGCCCGACTCGGCACTGGTGCCACCTTTCATCTGGAACCATCCTGCGTATCGTGGATTTTCAGGAGCCAGCCGGCCACTCCCAGCCACAGGCCCCCGAACACAAACTACGTGCCCTTTTCCCTGGAAGTAAATCTGACCTGCCCGTCTCTGGCGTGCAGATTGCAGGAGCACTTGCCTCTATCAATCCAGCCCGACTCGACACTGGTGCAGACTTTCATCTGGGAACCATCCTGCGTATCGTGGATTTTCAGGAGCCAGCCGGCCACTCCCAGCACAGGCCCCCAAAAACAAACCACGGCCCCCTTTTTCCCCGGCAAACAAAACTCACCCGCCCGCTTCTGGCTGGCAGATTGCAAGGGGCCCACTTCCTCTATCAACCACCCGACTTGGCACTGGTGCCACCTTTCATCTGGGAACCTCCGCGTATCGTGGATTTTCAGGGGCCAGCCGGCCACTCCCAGCCACAAGCCCCCAAACAAAAACCACGGCCCTTTTCCCTGGAATAAACAGACCTGCCTCATCTGGCTGGCAGATTGCAGGAGCCACTTGCCTCTATCAACCAGCCCACTTGCACTGGTGCCACCTTTCATCTGGGAACCATCCTGCGTATCGGATTTTCAGGAGCCAGCCGGCCACTCCCAGCCACAGGCCCCCAAACAAACACCCGGCCTTTTCCCTGGAAGTAAAAAATGCCCGCCCGTCATCTGGCTGGCAGATTTAGGGGCCACTTGCTCTAAATCCAGCCCCACTCGCCGGTGCCACCCTTTTATCGGGAACCTCCTTTTTGGGTTTTCAGGGCCCCCCCCCCACCCAGCCCCCGCCCCAGCCCTTTCCCTTTTAAAAAAAACCCCCCCCTTTGGGGGATTGAGGACCACTTCCTCATACCCCCGACTCCACGGTTGCCACCTTTCACTGGGAACCCTCCGGGTTTTGGTTTTCAGGGCCAGCCGGCCCTCCCAGCCCAAACCCCCAAACAAAACGGCCTTTCCCTGAAAAAAAACACCCACCCTTTTGGGGCAGATTGAGGGGCCATTTTAAAAAAAACCGAATTGGGGCCCCTTTCACTGGGCCACCTCATCGGGAAAATTTTTCCGGGGCGCCGGGCCCCCCCAGCCACAGGCCCCCAAAACCAAAACCCGGCCCCTTTTTTTGGAAAAAACTACCGCCCCTCGGCTGGCAAGCAGGAGCCACTTCCCTTATCACCCCGCCCCTTGGGGCGGTGCCACCTTTATCGGAACCATCCTGCGTTCGGGATTTTCCCGGGGCCGCCGGCCCCCAGCCCACCCCAAAAAACACTTTTTTCCCGGAAAAAAACCCCCCCGTTTTCGGGACCCCCCTTTTATCCCCCTGCCGGGGGGCCCCCATCGGGAAAATGGTTTTATTTTTTTTTTTTTTTTTTTTTTTTTTCCCCCCCCCCCCCCCCCCCCCCCCCCCCCCCCCGGGAACCATCCTGCGTATCGTGGATTTTCAGGAGCCAGCCGGCCACCCCCAGCCACAGGCCCCCAAAAACAAACTACGGCCCTTTTCCCTGGAAGTAAAAAACTGCCTGCCCGTCATCTGCTGGCCAGATTTGAGGAGCCACTTGCCCCTATCAATCCACCCGACTTGGACTGGTGCCACCTTTCATCTGGGAACCATCCTGCGTATCGTGGATTTTCAGGAGCCAGCCGGCCACTCCCAGCCACAGGCCCCCGAACACAAACACGGCCCTTTCCCTGGAAATAAACTGACCGCCCCTCATCTGGCTGGCAGTTTTCAGGAGCCACTTGCCCCTATCATCCAGCC